>NC_044053.1:11265699-11318199 GCF_902167405.1 Gadus morhua
CCATGCCGCATAGCAGTGTGTGTGTGTGTGTGTGTGTGTGTGTGTTTTGGTGCTCGGGTGAGTTTGTGTGCAAGCGACAGTGATTAATGAGCATAGGAGAGTGCCTGTGGGCTGAGATCAGGTGCAACAAGATTTAACTTAGCAGAAAACACTCAATTCCTTCCCCACACATTCAATTAACCTGTCTTGGTGCTCTCTCTCTCTCTCTCTCTCTCTCTCTCTCTCTCTCTCTCTCTCTCTCTCTCTCTCTCTCTCTCTCTCTCTGTCATACTCTCTTTCTCTCACTTTCTCTCTCTAAATCGCTTTCACTCTCTCTTTATCCATCGCTCGCTCGCTCTCCCCACCCCACTCTCTCTCTTTCTCTATCGCTCTCTCTCTCTTCTCCTAACTCTCTCTCGCACACACTCTCTCTCTCCCCTTCTCTCTCTCACCCCCTCTCCGTCTCGCTTCACTCTCTCTCTCCCACTTGCTCTCTCTCTCCCCCCCTCTCTCTCTCCCTACTCTCCCCCTCTACGTCTTGCTTGGCTCTCCCTCTTTCTCTCTCTATCTCTCTCTCCCCCCCCCCTCTCCGCTTCTCTCTCTCTCTCTCTCTCTCTCTCTCTCTCTCTCTCTCTCTCTCTCCTCTCTCTCCCACCCCCCCCCTTTCTCTCCCCCTCTCTCTCTCCCTTCCCCCCTCACTCTCCCCCGCTCCTCTCTTTCTCCCCCCCCTCTCTCTCCCTTTCTCCCCCTCCCTCTCTCCCTCCTCTCTCTCATGTGCCCCGCATGACCATTTATCTCTGAGCTCTGCTCACACATCACTCTCCCCCGGCCACGCGGGGCCCCTTTATTAAATGGCAACCTTTTATTTACAGGCGTGCATTGGTCTCCCACAGTGCTCCGTGCATCACGGCATGTATAATCTGCCTTTCAGATCAAATGGCGCCTTCGCCCTTTTAATAAGAGTATAGCGTGCACGACGGATACGCCGCCGCTCCTCCCGCCCCCAGGGGCCTTCCCTTCAAGAGTCTTCAAGTAATTACACACGTGCTCTGATTAGGACACTCCTGCAAAAAAGATTAGCCTGGTGGTTGCCTGGTTGCGTTCCTGTCTTTGATTTAGTAGTTGTAGTTGTAGCATGTTGGGAATTTGTCAAGATGAAGCGGGGGGTCTTCAGGGAGACCAGTCAGAGAAGTTCAACCCTGGGACACATCTTATGCGGGCAGCCCGTTCTTTTAAGACACATCCAATTGACGCAATGACGTATTCATTACCAAACACTAATCCACTCTTCAGGAGACTGTATCACATTGAAACCGAACGTGAATGAGTGCGTTGATGGTTGTTCTCATCCAATCTGGACAATCTTGCCTCATCCTTCCTCCAAACATAGTCTGTCTATTATCTGCCTGTAACTGTATTAGCCAAACTATGGCTAATCCATTATCAGCTTCATCAGCTTCTTCATTGCATTTTTTTCTCTGTGTTTGTAGGCTGGAGTTTCAGCATGGGCTCAGCCTACCAGTTCCACAGTTGGAGGGTGTTTGTGGTGGTGTGTGCCCTGCCCTGCGTCTGTGCCGTGGTGGCCCTCACCTTTATGCCTGAGAGCCCCAGGTTCTATCTAGAGGTATGTATCCTCCTCCTCCTCCTCCTCCTCCTCATCCTCCTCCTCCTCAGCATCCTACTCCTCCTCCTCACTTCCTCCTCATCATCCCCATCCTCCTCCTCCCCGCATCACCATCCTCTTCCTCCTCCTCCTCCTCCTCCTCCTCCTCCTCCTCATCATCCTAACCGCGTCATATAAGCTGTATTTTCTATCACATAAAATAACTTTTTTGGGATTCCTCCACTGCACATATACTGACCTCGACAGTATGAGTCAGCTTAAGCCTGGAGACTTTGGCAACACAGCATTCCATGCTTCCTTCTACTACCCATCAGTAGCAGCAGCAGGATGTGCACGCAGGCTTGCTGTGGTACACTAATCACACTTTGATGTGAAATGACTCATCTCTGTCGTGACTCAAGTGACACAATTGCTGTCAGGAATGAAGGGGGTGTCTTGTTGTATAAAATGTGTCGGTGTGTGTGTGTGTATATGTGTGTGTGTTTGAGTGTAAATTTGTGTGCGCGTGTGTATAGTTGTGTTTGTGTGTGCGTGCGTTGGCACATCTCTGTTGTGACTCAAGTGACACAACTGCTGTCAGGAAAGAAGGGGGTGTCTCGTATGTAATGTGTGTGTGTGTCTGTCTGTGTCTCTGCGTGTGTTTATTTATGTGTATGTGTGCGCGCGTTTGTGTATTTGTAAAGGTGTGTGGTAGCGTGGGTGCGTGCCATGTGTGTGCACTTATATATACACGTATGTGTGTGTGTGTGTGTGTGTGTATATGTGTGTGGCTCTCGCTCTGATCCCATTAATTCCCCCTCGGCTTCCCTTCCCCGCTTCCTCTGTGCCTTCTGTCAGGTGGGGAAGCATGACGAGGCCTGGATGATCCTCAAGCAGATCCACGACACCAACATGCGGGCGCGGGGGCTGCCGGAGAAAGTCTTCACCGTGAGTTAACTCCTTCCCTCCTTCTCTCCTTCCTTCCTTCTCCTTCCTGCTGTGCCAGCTCCTGCCTGGGCTGGCGTTCTGCCACACACTTAGGAGAGCAAAGAGGCTTATTTTCCTCTCTCCCGCTACGACAGGGTTTTTTTCCTTAAAAAGAAAAGCTTTCTCCGGGATCATATCTGAATCGTGAAGGGTCTAGAAGCTGTTTGGTGTCATTTAGACTTATTTGCTGGCTGAGGTGCGCTTTGGCAAAGCCTCTTAGTCTCCCCATGGTGTCGCTGCTTGGTGTGAGGATTTTGCATGGTAAAAACACACCTTTCACACGCATGTCTTTTGCAAGAGCTGTTGGTCTTGCTATCCCAAATGCATTCAGTCTTACAAAAAAATGATCGGCAGAACAAATATTAATGTCATCCATCCATGAAACCTTTTGAAATATTTTGATACAACATAACTTAAAGTGAGGCAGAATAAAACACTGCTGTTCTTCTGTGTTTTATATCATTCAGGTGAACAGAATAAAGATCCCCAAGCAACTGGATGAACTGGTGGAAATGGAATCGGAATCTGGCAACCCGGTCTCCAAAGCATTCTTCAGAATCAAAGCGGAGATATATGGGGTAATGCTCCTTAATGCCACTGTGTAATACTACATGTATTTCCCCATCTGCTGTATATACAATAATAAATGCATTTTCCTTACAGATCTATGTGAATCTGAAAAAGTGTTTCAACTACCCCATGCGGGACAATATGATTCGCCTTGCCATCGTGTGGTTTACGTTGTCGTTTGGGTGAGCGATGACGATATATGTTTCAGTATGATTGGTACATTCTTTTTGTTTAGGGGTTGAGGATTTTCTGATGAACCAGCTTCTCCTGTACAACCCTTTGTGCATAGAGAACTCTCACTTGCTTTGTGGTGTGAGAAAGCACAATGCAGCCAGACGTGCGACCTCATTTCTTTCCTGTCAGCCTGATCCCTCTGCTGGGTAGAAGTAGAAGTCGGTCCCTGAAATCAATCACGGGGCCTCTCAATCAATACTGACCCAGCGGTGTCTCAGCAAGAACCAGGAATGGAAATGAAACGCCAGCAGAGATAGACACAGAAACTTAAACAGGCCCCCTTTTTCTCCTTCTTAAGAACCACCTCATCTTTCCAGTCCGTTATCAAAAAACACGTTATGCTCTCAGCAATAGCTAGTATAAAAATGACGGGAAATGATGGCTGAGGGGATTTCCACTGGCAACCTTGAATATTGGTTGTATTTTGACGGATTAGCTTGCTGATGCTACCGATGCCCCCTCCCCCCCCCCCCCCCCCCCCCCTCCCCTTTGGCTACCTAGGTACTATGGGCTGTCAGTGTGGTTCCCTGATGTCATCAAGCACCTCCAGGCGGATGATTACGCCTCCAAGGTGAAGAGCCACAGCAACGAACGCATTGAGGACATTACCTTCAACTTCACCCTGGAGAACCAGATTCACACCAACAGCGTCTTCGTCAATGACAGGTACGGCCGAGTGCGCCCACTGCTGCCGCTATGACCTACTGATGGACGGCCTCTGGGCCGACCGGTGGGGGTTTTAAATGTCACGTATTGAATACTATGTCAGGTCGATGATAGCTCAACTGATTGACGACTAATTGTGGGAGACGTCTGTTAGTCATTGCAATTGTGCAAGAAATTGGAATATGAATTCTTGATTTGAAATTAACTACTAAAGCATGGTCGCCTCATCTCGGTTTATAATTTAATATATTGTAATATCACGTTGTTCACAATGTTCCAGATTCATCGGCATGAAGTTGAGGTCGGTCACCTTTGTGGACTCCACCTTCCGCTCCTGCTACTTCGACGATGTCACATCGGTGGGCTCCATCTTCCGCAACTGCACCATTATCGGATCTCAATTCTTCAATACAGGTTAGACCAGGCAGGCGTGCATGTTCTGTAACCATCGGTATCAACGATGGACGATACTGCATGAGTACCGACTGAACGACGGGGTACAACCCCCGCGATAGCCTCCTTCAGTCCCCTTCACCTTTGTGTTTTGTGGCTAGATATAGACGATTCCTTCCTCTGTTCCCCTTAACTTTTGTCCGATGTGTTTTATAGCTAGACATCCCAAAAGGTTTTTCAGTCCCCTTTGCCTTCGTCCGATGTTTTTAGTGGCTAGACATCGACGATAGCTTCATCCATTCACCGTCGCCTTTGTCCGATGTTTTTAGTGACTAGACGTCGACGATAGCTTCCTCCGTTACCTTCCCCTTTGTCTAATGTGTTTTGTAGTTACTTCATCCGGTCTCCCTATCTTTGTCCGATGTGTGGCTAGACATCGCGATGGCTTCCCTGGTCACCATAAGCTTTGTCCGATGTTTTTAGTGGCTAGACATCGCCGATAGCTTCCTTCGGTCACCCCATCTTTGCCCGATGGTTTTTGTGGCTAGACGTCGACTTATGCCCCCTCCGGTCACCTTATCCTTTGTCCGATGTGTTTTGCAACTAGACATCGATGACTCCAAGTTGATCGATGGCACCGAGGTGATCAACAGCACTTTCGTGCACAACAAGACGGGCTGCCAGATGACGTTTGATGATGACTACAGCGCCTACTGGGTCTACTTCATCAACTTCCTGGGGACCCTGGCTGTACTGCCGGGAAACATCGTGTCTGCTCTCCTCATGGACAAGATCGGCCGCTTATCCATGCTGGGTAGGTAGAAAAATGTGTGTTTGTGTGTGTGTGTGTGTGTATGTGTGCGTGTGTGTGTTCGTGTGTGCGTGTACGTGTGTCTGTTTGTTTATCTATTGCCTTTGTGTGCGAGGCTCTGTCCAGGAGATGATGGGGTAGGTAGGTCATCGGCTGCTCTGTAGTAATTTGTTTTAACATTGACTGTGGACATCGAAATGATTTATGCTACGAGAGTAGCATTCATCATGGCGTATGAGAGGGCAATTTTGATCAGGGTCCACCCCCCCTTCTCTTGACCATTATTCAAGGGGATGTCACATACACTAGCGCTCTCTCTCTCCTTCTTCCTCACATAAAGCTCCCCATTCATCAGCTTGTCTCCCTCTCGTTCTACCGCTGCGTATGTGTCTGTATTTGTATTGGTATTGGTTTTGTGTCCAGGTGGCTCCATGGTTCTGTCGGGCATCAGCTGTTTCTTCCTGTGGTTTGGCACCAGCGAGTCCATGATGATATTCATGCTGTGCCTGTACAACGGCCTGAGCATCTCAGCGTGGAACTCCCTGGACGTGGTCACCACAGAATCCTTCCCCACAAGCAGGAGGTGAGTGCGCCACCACCAGGCCGTGTTTGGTACCACGCTCCAAACTTCACTTACTATGCATGCTATTATGCTACAAGTCATTCCAGCAGCCTACCTCTGCACACGCAGAGACATAAATAACCAAGGATTTATTTATTAATAATTAAAAAATATATATATATTTGAGTAAATGTAGGAATGACTGTGGTGTCCAAACATACCTTTATCCCCCTCCCTCCAGGGGGACAGGGTTTGGCTTCTGCAACGCCCTGTGTAAGCTGGCGGCCGTGATGGGGAACCTGATATTCGGCTCCCTGGTGGGCATCACCAAGGCCATCCCCATCCTCATGGCCTCGTCCGTCCTGGTGGGCGGCGGCCTGGTGGCCCTCAGGCTCCCAGACACCCGGGCAAATGTACTCATGTAACCCCCCCCCCCCCCCACCTTCCCATCCTCTTCCTCCCAATCCACCTCCTCCCCATCCTCCTCCTCCTCCTCCTCCTCCTCCTCCTCCTCCTCCCCATCATCCTCTTCCTCATAGGAGTGGTGCAAAGGGCTTGGTTCTTATGTGAACACGACCGAAGACAGGCTCGCTCTCATTTGGTGTTTCGGACCATCTCTGACGGTCTAATGCTAATTAAGATGGTCATCTTTTTCTTGCTGTCGCTGAGGAACCTTATGATTCTTTGATGGTTCATGATTGTATTAATGATCATGGAAATTTGATTGTGCAAATACACAATTGGACTTGATTAGATGAGAGATGAGCAATTTTAAATTAATGCCTCCACATGTTAAGGATAAAAGACTACCATTCATCTTATTTTTAAACAGGGTGAACCACATCTAGACCAATGATTCCAGACGAGATGTCTTGGATATAGGGTGAGTGACAAAGTACATGGCTGGAGCTTGTAGGGTAACCTAATGAGATCACGAGATGTCTGATATTGATACAGTCCTATTAGGACAGGAGGACAGATGGGGAGGTGAGTCAAAACAAGCCGTAATGAGCAGTGCCAACCTGCTGTGGGGAAATGAGGATCAGAAGGGCCAGACACACTCACACATCTGTATGACAGCTGGCTCTAGCCCACAGAACTCACACAGGAACTGCCCCTAGACACACAAAAGGCTACGACGTACACAACAACACTCATCAAACTCAAACACATGTATACACATGCGCACACACACAAACACACACACACACACACACACACACACACACACACACACACACACACACACACACACACACACACACACACACACACACACACACACACACACACACACACACACCAAACTTAAACAAACAAAACGACACAGATACAGAGATAGCATATATTTGCGTGTTAAAAATAAGAAAAAAAGTTGGTCAAATAATACGTTTAAGCCAGTTTTCGCAATTCAAACACGAAATGTAGTCTGCAACTTTTACCCATTCTAATGAGTCTTTGGGTTGTAGATTATCTTTGCAGAACACAAAAGCCCTTTGCACTATACCCCTACCCCCTACCTAAGAATAAAAAGGCCATATGAAAATAACTATGTATTTGGTTGTATGATATGTTAAAATATCAACATGCTTGTTTTTTTGCTTCTATTTGAAAATGACTCTTTAATGTCTTCCCACGAAAAAAAGCAGTTTGAAAACATTTTTGTCCTGATGTTGGCTTGCACTCCCCGCGCGGTGTCATCGTGGCTCTCTGACCAGGGCTGTGCTTCATTGAAACATTTGGAATCAGCGCGGTGTGGGATCTTGCTCATGGCACTGGCTTTGATGTTGACATATCATGCTGATTCCTTTTTTCAAAATACTGAATAGCCTTTTTAAATGTGCCTCTCCATCTCTGGAGCACCCCCCCCCCTGTGAAGGTTAGATTGGATGGACAGAAAATGTACAGGATGTAAAATAAGAAAAAAATAATACCGTTCATATCAGAGTGTATACGGAGCGGACCTCAAATATATTGCTTATGGTGGCAAAATGATGCTCCGTCCATAACCAATGTTAACCATTGGAACCATTTGACCGAGCCATATCCAACTATCATACTATATAAAAAATATTATATGTGTGTGTGTACACAGAACACAAAAAGCCCAGGCAAACTGGCAGAGTTTAAAATATCCAAGCTTAGAATGACTAGGTCATTGTGACGTTAGCCCCAGATGTGGGAGAATACCATTTTACAAACTGCCTTTTTTTTGGCTAAGATACCAATGGAGCATAATATGATAAAATGGTGCAATATATTATGCATCAGCGCAGAATGCTGGCGCCAAACAGTATCCAGCTGCAACAGCTGAATAACTGTCTAAAAGGTAACAGTGTCACATTTCCATAGTCAGCCAGGTAAAATATTTGTGTAGTTGTAGTTTAAGATTTTAAAACTGATATCATACTGTCATATCAATCAAAAACATAGTTCACATGCCATCAACTGTTACATCTGGCCAAAATGTTTCCTAAATGTTGAATGAAATTAGCTCCATAAACATTTCCATCCAATCTCCAGGAAAAAGTAAACTAGAGTCCTCAAATCCCATTTTGTTTGTGCCTGTAGTTTGTATTTGCTGTTGCTATCGGCCTGTGTTTCCCTGGTTCAATTTTTGTGTAGTATCTGTGATCGTAGCTTTGAGGTAGTCTAGCTTTCTCCTTGTACTACCATGGGCTTTTTTTTCCAAGGCTGTCTAAGGAAAAACACAGCAAGGATGTGTGTGATTTCATGGACTCCATTTGGATTAACCACCTGTGTGTCGGTGAGCTGCTAATGTGTAACAGATATTTTTAGACGATATGTTTTTTAACAAAAAAAAAGAATATATATAGGATTTGTATTGTCAGCAACAGCAGTTGCACTGATATTAACCAGTGTCAAAACAAAGCTACTGGTCCGTGCAGCCCTGTCCATACTATTCCATCAGAAGATTTCAGAATAACATGAGAACTGCATCTATATTTTTCCAAGTGTGTTAAAAGCTTGACATTTAACTTGTGAATCTGTTGTATTTAAATTATTTATTTATGTATGTATTTATTCATTTAAATATTTATTTATTTCAGGGTGGCATGTTATTAATTGGGTTTCTGGTTTTGCTGTTATGCAGCGAAATTGTATGTGCATTTGTGTGTGTGCGTGCGTGCGTGCGTGCGTGTGCGTGCCTGTATGTGTGTATGTCTTTGTGTCTGTTTGTAAATCTGTTTGTGTATGTGTGGATGAACGAGTGTTCATATACTATGTATGAGTGTGTCCTTGTTTTTGACCACGTTTGTGTGCAAGGTGTGACTGTGTTTGTGTTGACAGTGTAAATATTGTACATATCAAAGCTGATATAGGTGGAGTTCTGCATTCAGTGTGTGTGTGTGTGTCCCTCAATACAATACAATCATGCGGTGTCATGCTTGGCCCAAGCAAGTGTTCTGTAATACTGTGTCAATTGTTGTACATCTCTGTGTGTCCATGTCTCCGAGCTTCATTCTTCTAAACAACTATGTGTGTACAAATTTGCATGGATGTAGAAAGAAACGTCTTTCTTTTCTGCTTAACCTTGTGTTTCGTATTGTAAATTCGCCAGGCAGACGATAAAGGCATACTATGTTGATTGATGTTGTAAGAGGAAGGAAATGTGAATGTATCACACTTGTAAGTTATTTTCCCCATTTTATGCAAGTCAACAAAGACGTGTGACAAGGGAGTTTGTGAAGTTGTTGTGAAAGAAAATAAATGGGAGAGAAGTTGCTGAAGGCCTGGACCCGTTTCAAGGTTCCGAAGGGTGGAAAAAAGAAACGATTTTTTTCCATGTGTTGCTATGTGAATACAATTATAAATGGGAAAGCAAGCAGAGATTACAGATGACTACTTGGTATTAAATAAAATTCCAAACTGTTCACAAGCAGTTCATGTGATTTGATTTGCACATTTTACAGCTATTGGAAATCATGCTGTATACGTTTAACGCATTTATTAACATGTACAAATATTTTCATGTTTAATCTAAGATGACTCAATTAATACAAGGAAATGCATTCATTATTTATTATTTTTACTAAAACATTGTATTGCAACATGTAATGCAATGTTGCAACAAATTGATGCTGCCATCTAGCGACTGATATTGGAAATTAATCAAATGGCTAATTTTGAATCAATATCATATTAATTTCATTATAAGAATTGTAATAGGAAAAAAAACCATCGAAAACCTAGAATTAAATATTTTTTTATATATATTGTGTTATAGAGGATGTTACAAATTAATTTACAACCTACATATTTGCTAAACCCAAGCAGGCTGCAGGATAAGCAGATATCTATCGCCACTAGATGGAGCCAACGCTGAATAGTTTTGCCCCGTCAATCATTTTATTGGAGGGCGCAGTGGGAGCGGAGAAACGTAGTAGTAAAGGCGTTCATTCAGCAGGGGTAAACACTGGGCGCTATGGAGATATTTTTCAGCAAACTTGCACATTCATCCAACTTTTGACACCTCTTTGACTTTTGAGTGGGGGTCCGAGCAGCAGCCTACAACTCCCCGGCTGACCCTGAGCTTTACGGTACTCACCAGCGCCACTCGCTCTGCACTCAGTCGGTATTTGAAGTTTGGTGGAGGAAACGAGGCAGGATGTACCATGAAGAACCCGCCAGCGTACAAAAACCGCGTTATGGAAGTAAGTGTCGAAGTTTCTTTATCGTGTAAATTGTGGGATAACGTAAACTATTTGAACCTCCTAAACGGCAAGTAGAACTGAAGCTGATGTTAAACTAACGTTAAATCCAAGACAAGAAGAATCGTGATCAGGAACAGGTGTTTCACCTGGTTGAATTTATATTTTGAATAAATTTGTCATTACAATGTTTTATAAACAACATGTCCTATATTCCCTGGTGACGGCAGACTTTATGCAATTTTGATATTGGTAGTCCATTTATATCTTTCTGCTGTTTGTGTCAAAGTGTGGTTCTGCAGTGTAGCCCAACACTAGAAAGTTGTTTTTCATAGGTTAACTGTGTGTAGACACTACACAGTCATTGGAATCTCCCCGAAGTGTGTGTGTGTGTGTGTGTGTGTGTGTGTGTGTGTGTGTGTGTGTGTGTGTGTGTGTGTGTGTGTGTGTGTGTGTGTGTGTGTGTGTGTCAAACGTTTTTTTTCATAGGTTAACTATTAAACTGCAAAAACTTGTTGAGAAGTCGACAGCTATCCTGAACTAAAGGAAGTTACCTCAAAAAACAGTCTTAAGCCGGCTGTTAAGTCAGCACTGAGTGACATTTGATTAGAGGGCAAAGTTCAACTTTGAGAGAGTTGAAATCAATCGTCACTCATCAATACTTCAACAGGCTACTCTATTAACCCATGTCAAGACAAAAAATACTTGCTTACTTAACACCATTTAGATCAGCTGACATGTGAAAAGGTATACTGTGAAGGAACAAAAAGTTGTTTGCCTAAAGTCTAAAAGGAAGAGAGTTTGGTCAGCTATCTCTCCCTTTACATTTGTCTTGTGATGTTTTGATAGTCTTTCAAACCTGATGAGTGTAGCCCTCTGTCATAGAGAACAATTGTCTCAAGTGTTATGCTAATATCTGATAGTCACAGTCAGTCACAGACTATGTCACACGCTAACCATGTTATGTGGATTTCCCCACGAATGGAAGACCTATAATCTCAGCCCTATTCTTGAGTTGTTTTCCTGGGGAAACCAAACGCAGATACAACAGCCCTCAGCCAAACTTGCATATGAGTCATTATCACAAGAGATTCTAAGTTATACTCAGTGAACCTTCGACAAAGACTACACAATCATCCAACATTTAAGAATAGGCCTATAGGCAGCGCCCCTTTGCTACAAGAGTGCACTTGGCCTCTTCGAAGGAAGTGTGAGTCAGTGTGGGGGTCCACGCATGCAGGGGAGCCAATACTTCATAACCGGGCATTCACACCCCCTCTTACTGGCCAGCTGGGCCAGGGGTGTGTGTGTGTGTGTGTGTGTGTGTGTGTGTGTGTGTGTGTGTGTGTGTGTGTGTGTGTGTGTGTGTGTGTGTGTGTGTGTGTGTGTGTGTGTGTGTGTGTGTGTGTGTGTGTGTGTGTGTGTGTGTGTGTGTGTCCGTCCTTGCATCTCCTTGTAATTTTATCTGCAGGTATGTGTTTATTGCAAAGTCGGGTCATCTCTTTGTCTGAGTAAATCACAGATAAACCTATACAGGCCTTTCCCCTGACTTGGAAGCATATACTCAACTGGACCACATTCACCGAAGCAGTGGTGCGTAATCCAGTCAGAGGGAACAGTGGTCTGTGACTCAGCACTCTGAGCTTCCAACTGCTCCTCCACTCTGCCAGAAGTAAAGGGATTTGATTGGATTGGAAGGCAGAGGGAGGGAGGCGGGGGGTGGATGAGGCGTGGTGGAGGTGAGGTGGAGCTCATTAACCTGCAGCTAAAGGTCAACGCTCAGCAGAAGTCAGGTGTAGCTCCTCATAGACCACACTGGGTCAAATAGGGTTTATTGGAGCATCAGATTTAATGCAGTCTCCGACTAATGTTTCGGTTTCTAACGGTCACAATGAGATTGCTTGTGAGCATTAAGTAGTTTTTTCGAAACCTGCTTGAATCTGGCCTGCATTTAACGCTCACAATTATATTTCTCAAATGTTATTGCGCAGGAATGTTTTGCATTGATTGAATCTCACAGCCGTTAAGCTAAAGATAAAATGTCAATTTGCCTACCTTAGTTCGACTAAGTCACAAGAGCTTTGAATATCATGATAGTTTTGGGTTTTCTAACAGACAGGTGTCAGGTATCTTTCCCAGATGGGGTGGTGACAGACCAAGGCTAATTGGATGTGTGCTGCCCCTACCACCTTGAATCTTGTTTTTGGAGGCAATTCCTCATATAGGCCGGGTTACAGTTTTCCTCTGGAAAGCCTTTCATGTGAAGTTGGCTGGAATACCATCATCGTGGTGTGTATTGCCCTTATTTCAGATCCACAACCTAAATATATAGTTCTTATAAATCATATGATAAACTTCCCTCCTCTTTCCATGAGTCAGTTTTGCCCTTTTTAAAGTTGACATATTATACCACCAGGTGTGAGTGTGATAGCCGTTGCAAGAAATTGGAAATCTGCCTCTTCTGCCATCACAAGTGGGCGTGTCCACCTGGATGTGTGCTGGATAGATCAGTCTTACTAATTTACTCCCCAACACTCCCCAAAAACGGCTTGCAACGGCTACTCACACTCACACCTGTTGGTATAATAAGTCAGCTTTTAATAGATAGATCTCTACTTTACAGATACAAAGTACCTCACACTCTGCTCGCTTTTCGTAGCCATCCAGGATGACGAGAGGACGTCCGCGGAGGAGATGGACGAGCGCCGGCGACAGAACATCGCCTACGAGTACCTCTGTCACTTGGAGGAGGCCAAGCGGTGAGTCATAAGGAGACCAGCGCTGGCCAATGGCAGGGCCAGAGGGTAGGGCGGTGTGGACTCCCGCTGGAAGTCTCAAAGGCTACTGAAAGCACATGTGAGCTGCTGTCTTAATAGGTGATTCTGGTCGGAGATGGAAGAAAGCATTACAGTTAAAATTGCCCTTGTTGGTGTTATACTTGGTAACCTGAAAGAAAGAGTTGTATATTTAATGATTGCTGCAGTGCAAGCACTATAGATTATTGTTTGCAGTATTTGATTTTAGTACAGAATATTGCGGTTCATCGAAATGCACAATCCTAGTTATAAAATGTCAACATTAAAAGGACAAAAGAGAAACGCCTGATGATATGATGATATAGGCCTAATTGTGAAACTTGTGATATCTGTCACAGTGCTCAGGGCTGAAACTGAACCACTTCCTGCCTTTTACCCAACGGCATCCAACTTAACAGGAAGCATGTTTTTCATTCGGTAAACGTGGGGTGGTTGTAGCCATTTTAAACTATTTGATGAGCTTTGATGTGATTATAATAAGTGTGACTAGGCATGACCACTGAATGCATCAGCATGGGCTGAGAGAAACTACCTTCCTACTACTGTTCTAGTATTCCCTACCATATTTTGGGGCCATTACTACATGTGTGTGTCGGCTGACTGCTAAAAGGTCCACATAGCTTGGTCCCTATTTAAATCAGTCTACATGAAAATGTTATGTTGCAGGTGGCTCAACTGCCGTTTTGATAAAGGCACGTCATTGGCTGTGTCCAGTGGCGCATGTGAAAGTCACATTGAGCTGGCTTCCTGATACAACGCATTGTTCATGCATTTGTTTGTTAACAAATCCTAACAAAATGGAAAATTGGCAAGATTTATAGCGAAAGAGTTCTGTCTTTGACTGAATTTAATCAGACACCATCAATTATCAGCATGGGGCAACAGTGTTCTAAAGGTCTGTTGGTGACCCTTGTAGAAAGGACAACAATTTTTATATTTACAGCAACCATAGTTGTTTTGACATTGACATTGGTCAAACCTGTTCTAAGACAGTAGTCTTGATGAGTAGTATATTTTTCAGTCTCAGCACTGCTAAGTGTCCCTCTTCTCTCTCACTTGAGGGATGAAACCTCTATTCTAGGAAAGGTGTCAATCGGGATTAGGATTAGTGCTAATTTCTGCCGACTTTATGGATTAGGCTCGGCTCAACTGGCATCAAAAGCCAGTAGTACTGACTCACTCGCTCTGATTGTTATCACATAAGCATCCTCATTTGTGTCCATCATAGAACGGTAATTTCTAAGGGGTTTACCAAGTTCTCATGTGTGCCTTTCAAAATAAGTGTAAATGCATTATCATCTTAAAGAGACCCTTCCTACCTACCAGTTGCACAACTGCTTTATATGAAATCATGCAACCCCTGCTACAAATGAACATTTATTCGTTTCTTAGATACCAGAGGAAAAAAAACATTCACCATAATTTGCCTGACTTTTAATTTGGGATGATTAGCCGATGATCATTCAGAAGCATATGTTTGGGCTACATTCCCTTCAATCCTACCTTTGCTGAGTCCCACTTTGGCTAATGGCATGCAAAACAAACCCTTTTACCCTTTGAAACCCCCTAAGAGGACGAGACCTGAGGTCTTCATCTTTTACATTCAGGGCATTCATCTTGGGGGTCTGCTCGCTACCGTTTTAGACGGATATGATCGCCGGTGCTAGGGTCCTGAGAGACGGTCTGTTTTGTTTAGCCCGGTCAGTTGCAGCAGAGACAATGACAGGAAAGCCTGTTTGGAGGAGGAGGGGGACACAAACATATGGAGACCAGGGGGAAAGTTCTGACTTGATTTCTCACTACATTGTTGTTACTACAGGAAGTCCTGCGTGTCCTGTCATCCAGACAGGACGTACTCATTCTCTAACCAACCTGCTATTTCACAGCCCCTTTCCTCCTGCTATTCCTGTTGATTTTTGAATAGATTAATAGATAATCTGATTTATATTGGTCCTGATTGATCCTACATCAATAGAGACTATGGAAACCACTATTTTAATTTATTTGTTGTCTTGGTATTGGTAGGAACATTCCTCTCCTGGAACTCTGACTTTGCCCATCATAGTTTACACAGACACACAACAACACAAAGGCCATTGTCTATAGTTGGTCACAGTTTCAATTACAGGTTATTTTGGGATCTCTTCTCTCTCTTCTCAGTTTCATGAAGCAAAACGTTATATCTTAGCTCATTTTGTCCTATCTGTCTGGCTACACCAATAGTATGATTTCCCCCCTTTTACCGGCCTCCCTGAGATCAAGTCACTTTCCAAGCCATTGGATTAATGTCGCCTCACGTAAGGGCTGAAGAATGCCGATTCTGGAGCAGGTGCTGACTCCAAAACGCACCCTGCCCCTCTCAGGATTCCCAGTCGACGGTGCCTTTGCTCTGTGTGAGATTATGTTTGTATCTTAACTTAATCTTCAGGGCGTTCAGCCTTACTGCTCATTGTGCTTCAGTGAAACATATTTTTGTAGCGGTGTGTGTTTGCAACCTAGCTGTTATCGTTACTGGAAACTGGCGCATTTTCAAGGGCCTAACCACATGAACCTAAACGTAGTGGGATCTCTTACTTCAATATTGACTTTAGGAATTGGATTCCTTTTTTTTTATGTGTCAGTAAATGGCCACTGTGCTCCCCAAATAGTTAAATGCTACTGTGATTTAAGGGCCCATGTTGTTCTGTGTTGTGTTGGCTGCAATCACCCCCTACTTACTGCTTTAGCTGACAGCGGTGGTTCCGGTGATGTTGTTGTGCTTGTTAAGGGACATTCGCCACACACACACTCCACTAGATATCTGTTGACAGCGCATGGTGCGATAGTGTTTTCTCCCAAAGTGCTGACACATGTTTGCAGACACTGATCTGAACGGCCCCTGCACGTCCTTAATGAGAATTGTGTGTGTGTGTGTGTGTGTGTGTGTGTGTGTGTGTGTGTGTGTGTGTGTGTGTGTGTGTGTGTGTGTGTGTGTGTGTGTGTGTGTGTGTGTGTGTGTGTGTGTGTGTGTGTGTGTGTGTGTGCGTGGCTTACTCGGGTAATGAACTCATGAGTGAGATGACACACTAACTTAACAGAGCTCAAGTCCCCCCTGTCCCTGGCTGGTGTCCACATTAACATGGAGATGGCTAGCAAATACCTTCTCAGACGAGTCTGGGGAGACTGTCACTGAGGCAACCTGGAAAATATGGTCTCACTTCCAGGCAGCAAGCTAATATCTAACAGATTCGCACACGGATGATGAGTCACTCAAACTTGCAAATCATTAACAGACGCTAAGAGTACAGGTTTTTTCTGTAATGCCACAGTGAATAACCCGACGGAGCCCACCATACTTATGTGATTTGGACTTTGACCGTGGCGTTATCATCTATTTTTTAATGTAGGTCATGTTGCTCAGTTAGTCTATTGTAAAAATTGCATTCCATTAGCACATCAGTGATGTGACTATGCTGATTTCCATGCTCTCCATCTCCCTGTCCGCAGTACTCTTATTTCTCGGCAATGACGGCACTTTGGTGTCCCTTCTCTCACCCCAGCGCACACATAGCAACATCCCTAACCTGCCATTCAATCATCAACCCGATTGTGATTTCAGCACACTGGGCCCTGCTCTTTGGCCTGCTCTTTGGGACATTCACAAAGGGTATAAAGAGTTTTACAGACTGGTCAAATATTACCAATCAAGTCTAAAAAGCAGCTTGCAAAAGAACTGCAGGAAATAGTGCACATGGACAGACGATAACAGTGCCCCAATAACAATACCCATACTGGCCCTTGGGCCTCTTGGTTACTCCCAGCCACAGCATTTCCGTATGTTAACTTAATGAAAAATGAATGAATGAATGAATGAATGAATGAATGAATGAATGTTGCATAGGCTGCTGCATAGGTTACATTCATGAGCTCTTGGTTACATTGATGAAAGTCTCTGGAAGTATTCTTAAATACAGCCATTAGCTTATTTAACAAGCACTCATGCTTTGGTAACCAGTTCTCTTGGATAACTTTAATGTTCGTTTGCATGCATATCAGGAAACGAGGCATTCGATCGCTTTGCACCAAGGCATAGCTCTTCAGACATCCCATAATCCCTTGTTGAATGTCTAAACATTGATTTGTTAAGTGAAGCACGCTGAATAAAGAGCTACAAGATGCTGTCCAGTCGTCTACAGAGTCTAAAGGAGGAAGGATTGAGGAATTGAGAAAGGAGTTCAGGGTAAGGTGGTATAGTATGTCCTAATAAGGTCATATACAAAGGTGAGGAGAGCAAGGTGTGTCCATCCAGTGTCAAACATCAGCCGAAGAACAGGATGTTACGTGTCCGTGTAGGGTCACATCTAGGTAACCCCGGGAGGGAAGGAATGTCGAAAGGTAATTACTCTGTAGACAAAGCTAATGAAGCAGTGCATTATTACCAAAAACAACTCTTCCTCATCCATGAGGTACATGACGCTTCTCCACTAATGTACTCGCATGCCATGGTCAAAGGCATGACAAAATAATCGTATTCCTCACTCTATACTTCACTTTGTATAATTGTACACAATGGGCTTTCTGATCTGTTGGCTTTTTCCCTTTTGAAGCAAGCGCTACGTCAGGTGAAGGAAAAACCAATATTGACTCCCGCTGGGTATGTGTGTATGCACCCAGTCGCTGGAGAGCTAGCTCGCGCTGCTTTCTCTTAGATCTCAGCTAGCAAGGTGAGGACAAGATAAGAGTTTGTTGTTTGTTTATATCCCCATTGTATCCATGGCGATGAAGGCAGGTAAAAGTCAACTTGAACGATCAATTGCATAGCGTCTGGAGGTCTGGAAATTGCAAAAAATTGCTTTCATATTGTTTGACCTTGATTCGTTCCCTGATCGTTTCCCCGGTCTTTAGTGTCACCCTCAAGCTTCTAATAACTACTTGAAACTAGGTGTACCCCTATCCAAGGCGTCGTTGTTCCTTCGATTGGTCTTCACTGCTGTGTCCACCGGATAAGCCCCAGCGAGATCCTCGTCCTAACGGGACCTTCTCTCTGTCCTCTGCCTCGCTCTCAGGTGGATGGAGGCCTGTCTGGAGGAGGACCTGCCCCCCACCACCGAGCTGGAGGAGGGGCTGAGGAACGGCGTCTACCTGGGCAAACTCGCAACCTTTTTCGCCCCCAAAATGGTGTCCCAGAAGAAGATCTACGACAGAGACCAGACCCGATACAAGGTGTTGTACATGTCCGTTTCCATGTGATCTCTGTCTCCCTTGGCCATAGTCCTGTCTCTAATATAGATAACCCCTGGTGAGGTTAAAGACCTCTACTGACACGCCGGTTAACCCCTTGGTGGGCGTTTCCTGTGAATTCCTCAATAGACTTGCCAAACGGGAAGCTTCTGAATTTAGATCCTCCATGTCGTTACTTCCTGTTAACAACCTCGGATTGGGAAAGCCATGGCGTTGGGAAACACAAGGACATGTGACCTGCTTTGGCAGGCACTTAAAGTCTAAGCAAGTGAGGTGGAGAAAACAATCTAAGCATACCATTTTCCTTATCAATGATGTTGCAACCACACAGATTCTACATTCTGCACCTGCAGATATCATCAACCATGTGCAAAGTCAGTTCATGAAATAAGGTGCTTTTTGAGGATAGGGAGGGATTCTGCGGATCCTATACCTGCAGGTCTTCTGATGTTTTTTGAAGATAGGGAGGGGGTCTTCAGATGTTTTCTTTTAGGATAGGGAGGGCGATTCTCTGGCTCTATGTAACCCGCTCCACCGGCGGGCTAACAAACATGAAAGGAGTCCGGACTAAGGATAGGTGCCACACAGTTTAAGCAGTGCCAGACGCTGTTCATTAGTGTGGAGGGGTGGGGCAGAAGGGAGATGTGAATGATGCTGGAGGGTGGGGCTGATCCGGAGACTGCCTAGAAGGCCAACTTCAAGGATTTGAACTGGGTGTGACCTGCCACTGGGAGCCAGGGGTTTGACGACGTAGAGAGACGTGATGTGCGAGCTGCTGCTGCTGCTGCAGACTGAGTACTATGCAGAGGTTAAAGGTCCCATGACATGCCACCAGGTGTGGGTTGATTAGCCGTCACAAGCCATTTTGGAAATCTGTCCCTTATGACATCACAGGTGGGCGTGTCCACCTAGATGTGTGCCCGACAGATCAGTCTACCAGCCTACCCAGTGGACTGTAGCAAACGCTGCTCATCTATCCATCACACATCTACGTGGACACGCCCACCTGTGATGTCATAAGGGACAGATTTCGAAAACTGCTTGCAACGGCTAATCACACCACACCTGGTGGCATGTCATGGGACCTTTAAGCAGTGCATGCTGGGAGCCAAGCCAGTCAAGCCTTTCATGTGAAATGAGACCGTTCCTGATGGTATATGTAGAGGATTTTGGGGTGCATGATCAAATCCGATCGGGATGTTTGCTTTGGTTACCTGGGAAATTTGCTTGATATTCCAGACCCGATTAACATGCCGATATTGTTGAAGTCCTGAATGTTGTTTAACCCCTATTGTGTGTCTGAAGGCTCATATCAATGTGTTTTTTGTTCTATCGTTTCTTATCTCAGAGCACAGGGCTACATTTCAGACACACCGACAACACTGTGCATTGGCTCCGGGCCATGGAATCCATCGGGCTGCCCAAGGTGAGCCGGCCTTGCTGGGGTCGGGGAGTCACACGGCGTTCCCTGTCTGTATTCCCTTCCCATCTCATTAACGGCCCTTTTGGTTCTAAATGTGTATCTGTGCAACTTTAAAATGTGCCTGTGTTCCATAGGTTTTAACAAGACCTCACATTAGCAATTCAAAAAAATACTTTCTTTTATTATTACACACGAAGCGATTAAGTGATTATGCCAAACTCTGAGAACGAGTGGTCTAGCATTTGGATATTTTCCTGTCATGGGTACACACATGCAGTCACGCACACACGCACAACTGTTATTGGTGCTGTTATTTGGCCAAAACAAATGCATCGACACATGTAATCGAGACAATGGCGTGCAGTCCTAAAAGAGTGGCATTAACACCAATCCATCTTTTATGAGCGATGACAAAAGCCTTTTTCCCTCAGGAGAGTTACTGGAAGGAGTTGTGTTGAGGCGGATACGTTTCAAATCATTTTGTGTAAGAGTTTAAGTTCAAGGACTGCTATCATGTTTCCACACAAACTGGTCCATTCCGTATGATTCGGCGGTCACAGTGAAACAACAAGCGTGCATAACGTTGATCTAATGCTATAGTTGTTGGCTGTAATGCATTGCCTGCATTCAGCCTCTCTCCCTCTCGCTCTTGGAATGCAGGGAAAGTGTTTTGATGGACGTGGGCTGTCCCTGTTCGGCCGCGGCAGATAAAGAGTGTCAGGCTTCTTTAATACCGGACGGCCGATTGACGCCTCGCTGCCTCTGGGTTTCTGCTTTCAGATATTCTATCCAGAGACGACCGACGTGTACGACCGCAAAAACATGCCCAAGGTGGTCTTCTGCATACACGCACTGAGGTGAGGGGGGGGGGGGGGGGGGGGGAGTCACGAAATAAGTCCTCTCGGAGGGTCGAGAACAAGGAGTCTTGAGGATACTTTCCTCTTCTGTTTCCCTTCACTTGGCTCGAGAGCCAGATAAGCCGCGTGGTTCTAATCTGTTTGAATAAAAGCAGGATGTTCACCCTAATCTTTCCTCAAGGTGCCACACCTGTTAAGTCCCGGTTATAATTGTGTGTGGAGGAAGGCTCGATCACGTCAGTGCGATCGACCCGTTTTAAAGTGATGCCTTAACGTCTAAAATAATAGCTAGTAATAACATAGGATAATGATGAGGATTAAATGCACCGAAAGGTCTGACATCCCGCTCTCTGCCTGTATAAGACGGTTCAAAGCACTGCTGGGCAAGATGACGATGACTTTAATTTTTCATCTAATAATAATGTTGCAAGTCAACACATTATTAAGTCAGGGAACTGTTGCCCCATCGCATCTCGATCTTGGCAAACATCATGGTTGTATTTAAGCTAGCTTGCCTGTCACTTCTTCAACTGTCCCACCTCCTCTTCTGGATAGCCCTAACCTGGTTTTGTAATACAGTAACGGGAATGCTAATCCCTCACTGGGAAAATGCCTTCAACCTGGATAATCCGCCTTTTAAAAGAGCTAAGCTTTGCAGGCAAAGATACTCATTGAGATTCTCTTGTAATGCAATGTCAGGAACTGAAATGTGCTTAAATGACATGAAACAGGAAGTGTGTGTTTTAAGCATTATAGAGCCGTTCTAAGATGACCATCAGATTTTTCATAAAGCAACTTTTGCTCAGAATAACTTTTTTAAATAGCAACAATCCCCCACAGTACTGGCGAAACTCTCGAGTGGTTTGGAACTCACACTCACACACACACCGACACACACACTTCTGTAAATCTGAATTTAAGGATGTGGGTATGTAGTAAACATTCTGTTCACCTTCTAGCCTCACCCTAACCAGTTGACACCTTGGTGTACAACTCTTGTGACTGAAAGTGGCTCTGTGACATTTACCTCCTAGCCTCTTTCGAGTAGGGGGTCTCGTTGCGTTACACCACCAGGACCTGTTGATGTTTTCAGAATTTCATCTCAGCCAGCCCTACGCAGCGCGATCTAACACTGCCATTATGTTCCCCCCCCCGCGCCCTGGTTTCTCTCTGTTGTGCCATTTTCGGTTACCTCCCTAGAGGCTCTGCTTCCTCCCCCCCACCCCCCTGCACACGTGCTCTTCCTTCCTGGTAGTCCGATCTGACTCCCATGGCGGGCCGCGGGCGGGTGGGAGGGATCCACACCTCTGAACACAAACATGCAGGCTGAGGGTGAAGACATTCATATACAGTGAAGCAAGAAGGAAACCTCGCACAGAGCACTGGAGATCAGAGGCCACGGGACACAGATACACACAGCCAATGTTCAGCGTGAACCGAGCATGAGAAGGCTACGCTTTTTTTGCTGTGTGTATTTAAACTCTTGGAAGTGCAAGGCCACCAGACATGGAGCCCAGATAGGTTTTTCGCCGTAGTCACAAACTGCTTTTATGATGGTATAATAAACGTTCTGTGCTGTTCCTTTCATATCCGTAGCACACTGTCCAGTTGTGTTCCTCCAAGTTGGATTGTTATTTTCCTTGGGGCAAATCAGCTGATGAAATACAGAGCATGCACTTTCATCATGCTTCCCCCATTAAAACACTCCTCAGTCAGCTGTTCAGGGCCTTCATAAACACATCCATCAAACATGAGTTCATAGGTTTGTCTACACAGAATTATACCTTGCATTTAATCCTATGGCTCCCCAAGGAGAGACTGTATTTATTTAGTTATGATCACACAAGTCTGGGGGCCAAATGTTGTATTAGCCAGGCTAATACAACATTGGAGCTCACTGTCCATTGAGAGTAGTGGTGCTGTCAGAGCTGCCCCAAATCTATAATGCATGGCTGTTTATCACATTCCTGATGAAAGATTTATGAAGTTTCCAGTCACCGGTCTGTTGCACTCCTTGTTTGTAGTGGGAGTCTATGAGATAGAGCTCCAGCCAACCGGTGCATTTCCACACTAAAGCGGACACTACCCCCTTCTGGGCATAGTGGGGTATTGCTGGGGTGTTGAGATTGACTGCTTACTAATTCTTCTACCTTGACAAATGATGAATCACTCATTAGTTTTTTTCCCTTGATGATGTTTTAATGCTTTTGTCTTTGTGTTTCAGTTTGTACCTGTATAAACTGGGCATTGCACCACAGATACAGGACCTACTGGGAAAAGTGCCCTTTACTGGTAATTCAGATTAAAAAACATATACCAGTTCATAAACTTTTGTCCAACACAAGGGTTAGAGTACCATATTAAGCGCTATATAAATTTCATTTATTATTATTATTATTATTATTATTATTATCT
The DNA here is from genome assembly GCF_902167405.1 of Gadus morhua. Taxonomy (NCBI): domain Eukaryota; kingdom Metazoa; phylum Chordata; class Actinopteri; order Gadiformes; family Gadidae; genus Gadus; species Gadus morhua. The sequence goes on from NC_044053.1 coordinate 11,288,909, forward strand.
GCATGCCTCCTAAAATAGTTGTTAACCTAAACATTGTCTATTTTCTGAATATGTCATTGAAAAATTATAAAATTATTTCCTGTATAATAAATATTATTAAAGCATGCATTTAGTATTGACCCCTGGGCCTTGTTGTGCTCTGCGTTCGTGGCGTCACTGTCCTTCAGAGGAGGAGATCAGCAACATGAGGAGTGAGCTGGAGAAGTACGGCATCCAGATGCCAGTCTTCAGCAAGATAGGAGGCCTCCTGGCCAATGAGCTCTCAGTGGACGAGGCTGCACGTAAGTCGCATCCTTCGATTGGATGGGTTGATGAGCACATATGATATGTGTTAGGGTTTTTATTCGCTCGATGGCTCCCCACATTGTTTGATGTTGTAGGGAATGTCTATGAACAATGTCACATACATAACTATATTACTTTCTGAAACCGTACTTGGATACAGACTCATACAATTCAGAAGATCATTAGTAGTATTAGTGTATGTAAACCGATATCACTGTAATCTTTGTCGAAAATATACATTGAACCCCATTAAAATGTCACGAGCGACCTCGGCCTTCCTCAGGGCACACCAGTGTGCTGGGGCGGGGAAACCACTGCGTCAGTCTCAAAGGGCGCCCCCTTGCAGCGCACCTCCCAGACCCTCTTAACGCCCTCTTTCGTCCACAGTGCACGCCGCCGTAATCGCCATCAACGAGGCGGTGGACAAGGGCCAGGCGTCAGGCACCCTGGCCGCGCTGATGAACCCCAACGCCATGCTGAAGCACCCCCAGGAGGCGCTGGCCCAGGACTACCAGGACACCCTGAGCCGGGCCAAGGCCCACAAGGAGCATCAGTCCTCAGGCCGGGTAGGTCTGCACTCACACCCCTCACCTGTGGGCGCGCCACAGTCCTCCCTGTCGGGAATCAGCTGTCTTCTTCCAGGAGGATTCCATAACGTCATGGGAATCTTCCGGATTAAACCACTTATTTTCGCCGTTATGTCGGGACGTCAGATTCCGATTTGATGAAACGGATGAGTTGGAGTTGAGTGATGAGCGGGCGCTGGGCTCTGACAGAGCAGGCCTCTGCTGAGCCTCTCCTCTGGGCTCCTCAGCACATTCCACAGGCTGCAGTGTCAGCTCAACTATACCAAACATTCCCCCCCCCCCTCCCACAATGCCCCACACAATCCACAGTCACTCCTCTCGTTCTCCTTGCCAATTCTGTACCAACCCCTCATCTCGTATCTGTAACGCCCTGAATCTAAACAAACGGGATTTGGTCACATTGATGCGGTTTTGGTTTTGCTCAAAGTCAATGCATTTCAGAATGTATTGACATGTGCACAAATGATGCGTTTTTGATGAATCGCCTCGAATGAAGGCTGCGTCCAGGGGTTAAGTGTTGTGCGTGTCCCCCCCCCTCTCCACAGCGCTCCTCTGTCTCAACAGTAGAGAGGGATGTTTATGAGGAGCTGTTGACACAGCAGGAGATCCAGGGCTGCACCGACCTTGTCAACGGTGAGAGATGGAGCGTTGTGTATATGACCTTAATACATTAAAACTCCACAGGACGCCCTACTGTGAAGCCAATACATTTCTTGTGTAGACCCCTTCTTATTTATTTTTATTCTACTTGCCAATAAATCAAAAAAATTAGGAAAAAATATAGAATAATTGAGGGAATATATTCTATAGTATCTTTTAATTGTTCAATTCAACAAATCATTTACAATAGTTCATCAATAAACATGTAAAACACGTGTAGCTAGAAACCACAAACGCTCCGGGAGTGTCTAAATCATAGAGCAACGTGTTTCCCCCCGGACCTCCAGTCCAGGCAGCGGTGAGGGATGTGAACCAGGCGGTGTCGGCCCAGGACGAGGCCTCTCTGCTGGCCGGACTCCGACTGCCGGCCCTGGCCCTGCTGGGTGTCCAAGACGCCAACTCCCATTGGTACATGGAGCACTTCAGCAACTACAGCCAGCATAAAGCCAAGGTATGGGGAAACTGGGCCCCAACAGGAGGGTTAGTTATAATCATCACCCGTGACGGTACATAAAGTGTTGCTTTATGAGGTGGATACCGGGTAATAGATGGATGGGTATTAGTGACTAAACGGCTGATCTCTGATCAATTGAGGCTGCTGCTTTGTCTGCAGGAGGGAGGGCAGGTCATGATGCTGGAGAGAGAGGAGATCCAGAGAGTGGTCAGCTCCTGCAACGACTTTGCTGAGGCAGAGAAACGCAGTAAGTGTGTTTGTGTGTGTGTGTATCTCAATAGTTCAACATTTAACCGTAACTAGTCTAGTTGGTCTTTTGGGGGAGCAGGACAGCCTCGTATAGCGGGGGGAGGGACGGGGGAGTAGCTCTTGTGGTTCTGGGGTTCGACTCGGAACCAGGGAGAAGGTTCTGGGTTTGACCCCCAGTGTCCACTGCACAACCTGGCATCCTTGAGCAAGATGTCTAACCGCTACCTGCTCCTTCGTCTGTCTGAATTCCCTGTAAACTGCTTTGTAAAAAGGCCTGCGAAATTTGTAGTGAACACTCTCAGTTGAACCCTCTTTAGGTGGTTCAGTTATTTGGTGTTTGGTGGATCAAAAATGTAACGCTGATCATCGAGAATCGTCCCTCCCTGCAGAGCTGGAGGCCATCGAGGCCATCAACGTGGCCATCCGGCTGGGCGACGCGGAACACACGGTGGAGGAGCTGCTGAAGCCTGAGGCCCAGCTGACCATCGTCTACCAGACGGCGGCCAACTTGTACCAGGCCGAGCTCTTCAGCCTCCAGCTGCAGGGCGGACGGGTGAGACGAGAACCCACCACAGCCACCGCATCTCTAGGGACGCTTCGGAACAGACAGTCCTCCAACATGCCAAAATTGGAAATAGTTTGTACATGAGGCGAATCTGGGAAATATGCACACTTAGTGTTCACACGTTGTGCGTGTATGTGTGCTCTCAGTCCGGCTTGAGCCACGAGGAGCTGAGCGTCGCCGTGGAGATGCTCTCTGCGGTGGCAGTGCTGAACGAGGTCCTGGACACCAAAGACCCCCAGGCCGTGACGGAGCAGCTCACAGACTCCCCGCTGGGCTTCAGCAACATCGACCAGGACAACCTCAACAGGTAGCGTTGGGACCCCGGGTAGGGCTTCGTCCCCACTCAGGAACACCTTAGTCTGGTGATCCTGTCCCACACTGTCAATGTGTCCTGTGTATCTCTGTGACTTCAGAGCCACCATAAAAGCCGAAAAATAAAACGAATTCAAGAACATCACTTTAACAACATTTATTACCTTTTGTCTTGAAAAATTAATTTTCTAGCAATTAATTTGGGACGAGCATTTCTAGCACTCTAACCACTTTTTTTCTCAAGTGAAACCTGCGAATGATTCACAGATATGCGGACACTCTGATTAGCCTGCGGGCCGACGCCCTGGGCGAGGGCAAGGAGTTCCTCACGTGGAACGACGTCCAGAAGTGCGTCGACACGGTCAACGTCCAGGTCCACGAAGAGCACGAACGTAAGCGGCCGCCACGCCATTGTCTCAGACGCTTAGTCCAGCCGGCACCTCAAGCTGTCGCACATTTTTCCCCGAGGCGTTGAATGTACCGTCCCGCCTCTTCCCCCTCCAGGCATCATCGCCATAGCGGAGATCAACGAGGCGCTGAACTCGGGGGATTACGAGATGACCCTGGTGGCCCTGCTCCTCCCCACGGCCAAGCTGACCGGGGTGAACCTGCCCACGGCCAAACACTACCATGACGTGCTGCAGGACTCCAAGAAGCTCCTCTGCCAGGTAAGGTGCTGATCGCTTTAGAGTCAAAGCTGAGGGTCTGGCTCTGTCGTACACACTCTAACGCTGGAGTAACCTAAAGTCATGGAGAATGAGAGAATGAAATGCCTGGACTGATCTTTTCTCTGCGGGATGGTTCATTTACAGCTTGCGATTGTTTGGGTTACAATGGTGAAAGAGTCAAAAGCTTCTTAGATGTGGTATTTATTTTGTGTCTTTTTGTGTATACAATAACATTGGTGCATCACAATCACAATATCAGTAGTAATGCCTATCTTTTTCGATACTTGTATTCTATTCACATTCAGAATTTGCCTAAACATCAAATATACATAGTATAGTTAATAGCTTAATTGCAAATGTTCTCTGGTTCCCTGGACAACAAGGGGAAAACAAAAGAAAGCCTCAGTGAATCCAAAACCTGAGCAGAACATAATGTTCTCGTTTCCACTCCAACGAGTTTGTTTTTGCGGTACCCCCTGCTGTGCGAAAACAGTGGGTCGAACGAGCTGCTATTTAAGACTTTTGTTCACACACACACGCACGCGGGGCCCACGCGCACGCACATCCCGGCGGTACATCCACACAGCTGTTCACAAACAAACAGGCACAGCCTGCTTCACATTATGACGGCGGGCCTCCGCAGCGACAACCGCCCGGTGCTGAACTTCAGCCTGGAGGCCGGCGTCTTGGACATGAGCACGCACAGGAAGGGGTCCAGGCAGCTGTGGAAGCAGCACAGACACACGGCCAGCCGGTAGTGGCCGTACAGGCCGTCGCCGCCGCCCGACAGCAAGCGGGTGTAGTGGGCGAGGTGCAGCGCGCCACTGGGCAGGAAGCACGCCATGAAGATCAGGAGCACCAGGCTGCTGACCCGGATGAACGGCGCCCAGTCGAGGAACGAGCGCCCCAGGTGGTAGATCATGGCGGCGTGCGTGCACACGCACACGGCGAAGGGCGCCACGAAGCCCACCCAGACCAGCGCCAGCCGGTAGGGCACCAGCCAGGCGTGGGAGCCCTCGCCCAGGGGGAGCACGTCGTGGCAGGAGACCACGCCCAGCCGCGGCACCACGTAGCTCTGCCGCACGGCCAGCTCCGGCACCACGGCGGCGGCGAACAGCAGCCACACGCCGAGGCAGGCGACCAGCGTCAGGCCTCGGCGCGGCAGCCGGCGGTACAGGAAGGGGCGCACCACGGCCAGGTAGCGCTTCAGGACGATGCAGGCGATGGTGTGCGCTGAGCAGTAGATGTTGCCGTAGAACAAGGCGGTGACCAGCCGGCACGCGGCCTCGCCGAACACCCAGCCGTCGCCGCTGAGGTGGTAGTGAACGCGCAGCGCCAGCGATGCCAGCAGCAGCGTGTCGGACAGCGCCAGGCTCAGGTAGAGCAGCGCCGGGGTGAAGGTGCGCGCCTTGACCCGCAGGAAGGCCAGGATGTAGACGTTGGAGGGGATGCCCACCGCCATGGCCAGGACGTAGCAGGAGGGGATGACCCAGGAGCTCACGGCCCCCTGGGTGTAGGCCGCGGCGGCGTCCCAGGGGTCCACGCCCAGCTCCGGGGGGAAGGAGAACGACCCTCGCTGGGAGGTGCAGTTAGTCTCGCAGGGGTTTCCCTTGAAGGATTTCGGGTTAAAACCGCCAGTGGTGTTTGCCTTTATTTGATCGATGTTGTTTCCTGTTCATGGAGGGATAAGCAAAGAAGTTATTTTAGAAAAAATATATAGATAAGAAATTCCCCCTTAAAATCATGTACTCTATTTTTTTATTTATTTTTTCTGTAGTTATTATTTTTGTTTAATTTGAATGTAATGTTTTAAACGACAGCTGATCAATTGTTTTGTTTTATAAGAACTTGCACTGAAAACATTTAGGAAATCATTGAACCATTTAACAAGTAAATAAACCAAAAAATAATTGGCTAATTAATGTTTAAATAACAGTAGTTTGTAATCTTCTAAATATTAAATGCATTATCACTATTATCAAACAATTTCGTTCATCATACTATTATCACCAAATATTTAAATGAGGCTTGTTCATTTTTGGTACCAAAAACCTTGTTATTGGTGTTAGATCATCAGTTATTCTGAGTCTGATGAGGCGAAGAAAAGCAAACCACTACCCTGGTAAGCACAGATATGCCCGTAGTTCCCATCAGCTACAAACAAAACTTTTGACTAAGTTTAACTAAGTTCTCAAACATGTTCATGAACTGAAGTTCAGCTGTCCACAAATCATATAGAGTAAAGGTAAAACTGGATCAAAGGTGTGACTTACCTTGATCCTGAAGAGTTCTCCATGCCATCAAACAGAGCAGGAATCCTACAAGCTGGGTCTTGGCCATGTCGCTCCCTCTCACCCGCTCTCATTGAACTCACTCAACAACGATGGGAATTCTCCACTGGTGAACTTTATCTTTGTTTCCCATTTTCCTACCGTCGCGCTACAGTACCTCCATCCTCTCTCTGTCTCTGGTGCTGTCTGAGGCCCGGGCTTCCCGCTGATATGAATGTGGATGTTTTTGTGTGTGTACGTGAGAGTGAGAGCCAGCTAGTGAGGGGGAGAGAGAGAGAGAGCGAGAGAGAGAGAGGGAAAGAGAGCGTACAATACATTGGACTGGTTTCCTGTTGGGGCTTGATAACTGAATTCCTGCCTGCGTCATACATGGTTGACTGACTCAGGGGAGACTGGATGGGCATAGTCTGTAACCGATTATGGACAGCTGTCCCACAATTGAGTTAGATATTGCGTACTAGGGTTATTTCTGTAATTCTTAGGGTGCGGTTATGTGTCATTTTTGGTTTCCTCATGTCATTGCCTCATTTCTTGTAAACTTGCTTAGCTGGAGAGCTACTGTTCCCTTTTTTAAATTTAAATTTAAAATAATGTTTTTTTTTCGATGTTTTCTGTTCCTTCCTTTCCTTCCTGGAGGCCGTTTAGCGAGGGGATACACCCCATTTCCTCTTCTGACGCTTTCTAAAATTAGCCTGAGAGGCCAGCCTCCTATGGGGCTTCATAAACAAGTGGGCTGGAGCCTCATCAGACGTTTCTTTTTTTACCCTCAAAACTGTGCCCGGAAGCAAGTGTTTATGTCTTCTGATGTCAGTGCCTTGTCCCCTCGGGCCTCACCTTTGTACAGAGGTCAGATGGAACTGTTCTCATTGTGTTGGGTGCTGTCCTTTTTCATACAAAGACTCTCTAAAGCCCCTTTCACACATAGTTAATGGGATAACCCTTGGATAACCTTTCAGGCACTGCTGGTGATTCGTCTTGTTTACACATGCAGCTACGTTTTGGGACATTTAGGTTTTTCGCCCTTTCAAAAGTTGCCTGGATATATCAGCAGATGGCAATATTGTTACTGCATCTCCTGAAAATTATTTGCACGTTAACTTCTAGACGATTCAAATACTCCTCAGCAGAGTGTTGTGATTGGTTGGAGAGAGCCTTGCGTCAGACAGATGTAACCCTTGTCCTGCCTCTCCCGGCAATATTACTGCTCTCTTCCACAACCCAGTCAAACCGGCAGTGATCTGGAAATGTTGCCTTGTCTTGAGCAGGCCACCTGCTTGTTTTCCCGGGATATCGATCCATGTTTCCATTCACACATGAACTTATGCAGGATATCTTTTGGAGAAATTGTTGTTTCCTTACATTCATTTATGTTTATCTTTAAGCTGGCAAGATGGGACGGATTAGTTTTGTTATTGCGCTTGTCTTATCGGCAGACAGATAATTGCTTTTGTTGTTTTGTCTCGCTCTGCAGAATTCTGGCGATGAGTCAGCAGTGCTATGGCTGGACCAGATACAAGAAGCCATACAAGCAGCCAATCAGGACGAAGAAGAGGCCCTCGTGTGTACGTATACAGTCACATGTCCCACCCCCGTCCCTTTTTTTTTAAACCCCAAAACATTTCCCACACTTCGTTATCTAAAACGTCCCCGCACCGTTCGTTTGTTATTTCCACTCCCACTGATTTCGGGGGTCCCATTCTCACCAACTGTCACTTTAAACCCCTCGTGCCTGGCAGTGGCCTCGGCGGTGGCAGAGATCAACAGGACGGTGGACCAGGGGGTCCCCGAGGACACACTACAGGCCCTGCAGGCCCCCGGCGCCGCACTCAGGGGAGTGCTCCCGGAATGCGCTGACGCCTACCAGACCGAACTCGCCCAGGCACAGACGGACCCCGCCGACACGGGTAACTATGGCGGTCAGGATCATCTATTAGTTTGGGTCATTTGTAGCGATCCATGAGTGCGATGCCTAATCCCTACCGGATCGTTAATGTATACCATGACAATCACTTTGCTTTGGATAGAAGTGACTGCTGCATGACTAAATAGTCAAATAACTAAATAGATTTATTTACCGTCTTCGTTAGGGTTACCGGCAAGGCCGGATTAACCATTAGGGCAACTGGGCACTTGCCCAGGGCCCGTGACATCAAAGGGGCCCTTGACAAGGTTTTTTTTTTTTTTTTTTTTTTTTTTTTTTTTAAAGTGCAAACATACATCTTCAGACACCACATAACACGACAAAACCCAGATACGTGTGACAGACATGTAACATATACCAAAACATAAAGAATTATACGGGGACAAGGACAGATTACAAGAGGGTTTGGGGAGGTGTTTGTGAGAGGGAGAGAGTGAGTGAGTGAGTGTGTGTGTGTGTGTGTGTGTGTTTGTGTGGCCAGATGCTTTCCTCCGGCATCTCCGACCCCCAACGCGATAGAGGTCACACCCAAAGCACCTTATCCCCCCTGATGAACCCCCCCCTCCCCAGGGCAGCCGGCCCTAACAGCCATTAACAGTGGTAATGGAGGTGAGGCCTATTAAGTTAAGTTAAGGCCTACCTAGCTGTTTGCTGTCAAGACAATTGAAACTTTCAATAAGTACTCATCAAGCCACCAAGTTCTGATGATAGCGACTTTACGATTGTTTGGGGGGGGGGCCTTGAGCCTTGTTGCCCAGGGCACAGAAAATTGTTAATCCGGCCCTGGTTACCGGCCATTTCGACCTTTGAACTGACACACGGCTGCTTTCCTTCACCCGGCAGCCGTGCAAAACAAACGGTTGTTAAAGCGTGCATTCCCTGCCTCTCCTCCCAGGCAGCAGTGACGGCGTGTGGATCCGGCACTGCGTCAAGGACAGCTATGACTACTACTACAACCTAGACAGCGGAGAGGGCACCTGGTTGGAGCCAGAGGGCTTCCAACAAAGAGATGGCCAGCTCAGTAAAGAGGAGATCCAGGTACTAGGATCTGGCTTATACCTGCTAAATAACACTATGGGAACTCTTAAGGGTTCAGTTCCAATCAACTTTATTCATAATGCATTCAGCATTTGTTTCATATACATTATTTGGTTAAATGTGCTTTAGATAGTCAAACATGAGGTCGTCTCACAAAGCTGACTTTTGATGGCCGTGATATTCATAGACGGCTGGCAGACGAGCTTGAATCTGGGTTTAACAGTCGATTACATTTCTTTGGCTTCAAATTTTGTTTGACCAATCCTGTTGCTGGAGGCAGGGATCTAAAACTCGTTATTGGAAAACACAATTTCGGGTGATGGTGGTTATCTGTAAAAAAGTGTCTATGCAGATGTCCAATCAACATGAGCAATCTGCATCAATACACTTATGAAAATCCACTTCTAAAGGCTTCATTCAAGTTTTGTGAGGTAAAATATCTGCGTAACAAACAGGAAACTGTGTAAATCCAGGCCTAAAAGTCCTTGTTAGTGGCCCACCATTTTAATAATGGGTAATTGATAATGTTTCCCACCTCTAGACTGTTGTCAACTCCGTGACGTCGGAGTTCAACAGGGAACAGCTGTGGTTGGCCAATGAGAGCCTGGTGACCTTGCTTCAGGCCCGGGTCAGAGGTTACCTGGTCAGGAGGGCTCACACGCAGCGGATGGAGTATCTACGGCAACAAGAACCGCACATAGTCCGACTACAGGTACACCATCGGAGAGTATGGATGATTACTGCGAATAGTATAAAATAATACAGCATTTAATCCCAATTGAATTCATGGGAGTCCCAAATTATGCTCATTGTGGTTCTGTACTATACATATGAATAGAATCTCACATAATATAAAGATGTATGTCGCTTTTATTTATGTTTTGAACAGTAAGTAAAATTGTCTTCTACATAATACACAATTTTAGAAATGCACTAACCATTTAAACGATTTTTTATAGTTTACACAAACTATATTTTATAACCCAATATCTCCCTTCTGTCAACTTGTATGATTAATAACAAGTGAGTGAGAGGATTTAACTGTCTTTTGATTGTTACTTTATTTCTTATTTTCCTGTAGGCGTGTCTGAAAGGGTATAAACAGAGAAAGCTGTATAAAGACAGACTGGCCGTTTTGCAAGGCAATGTTGGATCGGTGGTCAAGGTAATTAATTTTAACTTGGAAAAGCTTCCTAATGAGCTTTTACACTTATTTCCCGCACACATGAAATGAATTGCATGAACTGTCAAATATGGCCCAATTGAAAGACACTTGTTTCCTGTTCAGCTCCAGTCGATTGTGAAAATGTGGAAAGCCAGAAGCAAATACACTCAGAGGCTGCAGTATTTCAGAGAACATGTGAGTCACAGGATTTCTCTCCAACTTCCCTGAAAAAAATTATAAAATCTATGGATAATGTATGATTTATGTATTAATGCAGTGGTCCTCAATTATTTTCTGTCATCACCCCCCCTAGGAGACAGAGATTTTTTCACGCCCCCCCTGATTTGAAATAATATTGAGAACCTGCTGATATTGATCTATTTATCTGTACAAAACCACTGTATGTGTTTGCACCAGCATTCTGCATGCAATCATCTTATTATCAAAATAGATTGATAAAATTAACGTAAAACAAATTCTAAGATCAGTTTATTAACTCAATTTGTAACATTTAAACAAGACTGCTTAGTCTGTGTGAATCTCAAAATGGAGAAACGAGCAAATGGGGTTTCACTGGGGTTTGGATTTAATTCAAAATATTTGTAAACAGTAAACATTGGTCACTTGTCAGCTTCATCAACTTATTCCCTTTCAAAAATATATATGACTTATAACCATAACTTTTTTGTGTACAACAATATTTAATATTAACATATAATTCAAATAAAATAAAATGAGTAATTAATAAAAAAATAAAAATAAAAAGTGCCCCCTGACACCTCACGATTTGAGAAGCACTGTATCAATGTCTTCCAACACTTGTTTTTGTTTTTGCTTCCAGGAAAAAGAGATCGTGAAGATCCAGGCTTTCCTTAAGGCCAACAAGGCCCGGGAGGACTACAGAACGCTCAGTGAGTCAGCCCTCCTTCCCCTTCCCAGCCGCCTCTCTGCATGTTATCCCCTCCTGGGGTCGTGACCCCTTCATGTGCCTCTGCCCCTCACAGCCGGAGCCCAGGACCCGCCTCTCTCTGTGGTGCGCAAGTTCGTCCACCTGATGGAGCAGAGCAGCCTTGACCTGCAGGAGGAGCAGGAAGTGACACGTCTGCGGGAGGAAGTGGTCACCAAGATCCGATCCAACCAGCAGATGGAGAAAGACCTGAACCTGATGGACATCAAGATCGGCCTGCTTGTGAAGAACCGGATCACTCTGCAGGTTCCTAAGACTCTTGATAAACACTTGTGTTCATTGCTTGAATGCAATGATTGAAAGCCGTCCTTAAAGGCTTATTAGGGCCGTGATTGGTCCGCTCACTAAAACTCGACGCAGAACTAAAACAGGTTCACGACTGCTTCGAGGCGACCGCGTGGTCCTTGTGGTGCGTCGACGAGGAACCATAATCAGCCCTTTAGCCTCGCACTTTTTTTTCAATCATAACAATGCATTTCCTTCTTCGTCTGTGCTATTGTGTCGGTTTCCGGTGGACAGGACGTGGTCTCGCACAGTAAGAAGATGAAGAACAAGAAGAGCAACGAGGAGCCGGACGCCGCGGACCGCTATGGCATCAAGGGCCTGAGCAAAGACAAGCGCAGGAAACTGGAGGCGTACCAGCACCTGTTCTACCTGCTCCAGGTGAGCCCCACGCCCGCTGGCCCTAAGCAGCTCATAGTGTCCCTCTCCAGTCACTACACTCTCACAACTGACCCGGTGGTTGAGCGAGTAGGGTGACCTTGTCATTAACCTCTCGTTTACATGCTCATGTTTACCGGCACACGCCTCCTCTGCTCGCTCCCACAGACCAACCCCTCCTACCTGGCCAAGCTCATCTTCCAGATGCCCCAGAACAAGTCGACCAAGTTCATGGACACGGTGATCTTCACGCTGTACAACTACGCCTCCAACCAGCGCGAGGAGTACCTGCTGCTGAAGCTCTTCAAGACCGCCCTGGAGGAGGAGATAAAGTGAGAACCACCGCGCACGTACCACGCTTGTGTTGTTTCAGTTCTTAAGACATTAGGGACTTGTCATTAATTAGTTATTCTGATATGGCCTTTCTGATAAATCCTCTAATGAGGTCGTATAGGGTTAATAGCGGCTTTAGAAAATGTTGACTGAAATGGCAGTCCTAAACGACACGCGAGCATTTCAAATCTAGAGTCAAATCCGTTGCACAAACCCGACTACAAGAAGCAATCAAATAAAAGGTTAACATAAAAGTTAGTTTTTTTTTTTTGTTTTTTTTTTAAGTGTTGGTCATTCATTAGTCATCAACCCGTGATATGGTTTATTTCTCAGCCATTTCAGCCATGCCATTGCCCCGGACAGCCCCTTTGACACAAACTGTACCCTCTGCGTCTCCCGCCCAGCTCCAAGGTGGACCAGATCCAGGACATCGTGACGGGGAACCCCACGGTGATCAAGATGGTGGTGAGCTTCAACCGAGGGGCCCGGGGCCACAACACTCTCAGGCAGCTGCTGGCGCCCGTGGTCAAAGACATCATCGAGGACAAGAACCTGGGCACCAACACCAACCCCGTGGACGTGTACAAGGCCTGGGTCAACCAGCTGGAGACGGCCACGGGCGAGGCCAGGTGGGGACTCTCCTCCTTTTCAGCTGGCATTACCACAACCACCTTTCGGTTGCAGATCGATTGTTTCCTGTTTGCAAAAAAAAAAAAAAAAAAAAAAGATTATTACATGCTATTACATTTAGCTCAATTCGTTTTTTTAATTGTCATTATTTTTAAATAAGGACTATTTACCTGTCTGTCTGTGTATCTATCTATCTATCTATCTATCTATCTATCTATCTATCTATCTATCTATCTATCTATCTATCTATCTATCTATCTATCTATCTATCTATCTATCTCTCGATATCTTATTGCACTGTGTTATGTAAGTGCATGACCGCAGATGCTCTTTTGGAGGAATAGTCCAAAAGCAAAGAAAACAACATGGCCTGAGATGTCCTGTCCCTCTCTGACCTCCTCCCCCCTGTGGCTCTCCCCTCAGCAAGCTGCCCTACGAGGTGACCCCGGAGCAGGCCATGGCCCACGAGGAGGTGCGCAGCCGGCTGGAGGCCTCCAGCCAGGCCCTGCGCGCGGCCACAGACAAAGTGCTCGCCTCCATCGTCTCCTCGCTGGACAACATCCCGTAAGTGACCGGCTCTGTTTTGGTGTCGAGGTCACAGTTTCCATGTTTCCGTTCTTTTTTTGCCTTGTTCTTAACTGCCTTGCCTAACTCCCATGGATGGTTGACTTTTTTTGGTTTGTTTAAGATGTGAAAAGAATACACAACATTAACAATATTTGATATGAATCTAAACTGACTAGAATTGTTTAAAGAGTATTTTGAGCGGAGCAATCGTTAGAGGGACATTTCCTCGTGACGTCCACTAGATGGCCCCCATGTCTGACACATTTCATTGGTATCAGTGGACTGATGGGGATGAGAAAATACATACCAATACATTGCCTAAAATAATGAAACAATTTCATCTATTTCACCCACACAGTTCAATTTTTATGTTCACCATCAAATGTAAGCATCACTAACGGTCACCCAGTTTTGCATGTTGTTTTGGTTTGTGTTTGACGTCCCACCATGCTGTTTTGTGTTGCTGCATGTAGCTATGGCATGAGATACATAGCTAAAGTTCTGAAGAACAGCCTCCATGCAAAGTTCCCCGACGCCACAGAGGATGAGCTGCTGAAGGTACAGGGCTCGTCCGCTCATCGTCGTTCTCCTATCATCTCTTATCGCACACTCTTATCATCTGTCTCTTCTGCAAACTGGGCTGTAGGCTTCTCAATGCATACACATGTGTTGGATTCAATATTTCTTTCCTCTATTTACAATCAGACATTCAGAGTTGATAAAAATTACTCATTTTTATTACATAATACAGTGTAGGAAAAAGTGTCTGTTCAGACATCTAGGAATTGCACAATCATACATCACGTTACATATATATTTATGTATACTTTTTTATGCAAGCACTTTCCTCTTCTCACGTTTGTGTATTGTCCATACAAGTACGTCGAGGCGTAGGCGGATTGCTTCGGGCCATCGATTGAACTCAAACTGTGACAAGCTGCGTTCCCTCCGCCCAGATCGTCGGCAACCTGCTGTACTACCGCTACATGAACCCCGCCATCGTGGCGCCGGACGGCTTCGACATCATCGACATGTCGGCCGGCGGGCAGCTGCACTCGGACCAGCGCCGCAACCTGGGCTCCGTGGCCAAGATGCTGCAGCACGCCGCCGCCAACAAGCTGTTTGAGGGGGAGACGCACATGACGCCCATGAACAACTACATCTCCCAGACTTACCAGAGGTTCAGGTGAGGGGGAGACACCCATGAACAACTACATCTCTCAGACCTAGAGAGGTTCAGGGGAGGGAGAGTCACACACGAACAACTACATCTCAGACCTAGAGAAGTTCAGGGGAGGAGGAGACACACATGAACAACTACATCTCTCAGACCAAGAGAGGTTCATGTGAGGGGGAGACACACATGAACCCCTACAACTCCCAGACCTACGTAGGGGGGAGACGGATGCTGTACAGACACATTTGTTCTAAGCCTTAAGGTTGCAGGCCAGAATGTAAATGGAGGCAAAAATCCCTTGGACATTTTTAATTACACATTTTTAGGGTAAAGCCCAAAAGAAATTGCCTCGTTGGGACGGACTAAAATGGGGAATGTATTTCTGTCATGTTTAAAGCAAGCCAAAAAAAAAAAAAAGCGAGCCTCGTGCTCCGTATGCTTTGCTCCGTTGAAACGATATGATCAAAAACAAAATCCACGCCCTGCCGAAACAGAAATTGAAAAAAGAAAGAAATTGCCTTGTTGGGACGGACTAAAATGGGGAATGTATTTCTGTCATGTTGAAAGCAAGCCAAAAAAAAAAAAAGCGAGCCTCGTGCTCCGTATGCTTTGCTCCGTTGAAACGATATGATCAAAAACAAAATCCACGCCCTGCCGAAACAGCTGTGTGCGATGTCCAGCATATTTAGCAGTCGGGCTCAAGCTTCGTATGTGCACTCTGTTGAAATACATAGGTTTAAAGTATGTGTTGCCATCAATTGAGAAGTAAACCTCCCATGATTCAATAGATCATTTCTGTGACGATGAGCAGGAACTAGAATCATGTCAGGTTACTGACATCGGTTAAGAAGGGAAGTAGCTTTAAGGTGCAGACTTATCTGTGACCTTTGCCTTATCTTGTGTGGAAAGGATAGTGGGTGTTTGTAATTGTTGTTTATCATTTTGCGTAAGCTTCATTTCCTGTCTCTCTGGCTGACGATGCAGTATATCCCGCTGACCTTAGGTTAATCTCAATAATAAGATGGCTAACATTGCACAATAATAAAGAAAGAAAAGTGTATCTCCCAAATTTACATCTGCACGTGTTCGAGACGGCAGGGCATCGCTGAGGGCCCTTTCCATCGTTTTAGGGATTCCCACAAGTGACCAAACGATACATAACATCCACAATCGGTTTATATTATGTCATATTATATTGTCCCAAAAGGGAAACTTTCTTTGCAACAAGGCATGATAGACGATACAAATACAGATGCATAAATTATGTAGAAACATCTGAACAGTGCTATTTTCAACACTTTTAACAATGTTACTGATTTAATACAGCAGCCATTTACTAGTTATTGAACGCATTTACTGGTTGCCTGTATCTGTCACTTATTGTGTGTTTATTGCTTGATATTGTTTTTTTTTTTGTCATGTCCACATTTATTTTTATATATATTGTAAAGATAAATATCGATGTTAATTCAACTCAATATTCAGTTTCTTCTCCCCACCAGAACCATGTAATCTTGGCACATGGGCACAAAACGTATAATTTATAATAATTATAGAATAGTTTGAAAAACGCTTTTGAGTAGAGTAAAACAAAATATAACCTGTTTCTCTCAGCTCTGCTGAACTGAGGAAGCGCAAGTCACATTTTCAAATGAACCCTTTTTCAACTCTTTCTCTAATGGTTTTGTAAATGGTCCTTTGAGGGTAATGGCAGTATTCACACAACAGAAAAGGCTCCCCGGTCAACGATACTGGGCAGTTTATGCCCAATCCAAAAAAACATTCTGCCCGGTCGAAGAGTCCCTGGAGGGAATGAGATGAAATGAGAGTGTGATGAAGCGAGTGTCCCGGTGAGGGTGAGGGATGGCTTGTACTGACGGGCAGCGGGAGGAAGTTCGCCTGGGACAGGAAGGCACCGCTAAGGGAAAGCGCTCGCTCAGCAGACGGGGGGGGTGACGTCTTTCAACACACCTCCCCAGACCAGCCATCACCACAAGGAGGTCAAAAGGCCGCTGACGCAAGAGTAGGAGGTCTTGGATCATCCCGGTAAACGCCTCGGCACCCTCCTGCCCCCACTTTATGCTTATCACGCTGCACACAAAATCTCATCGTTTGCCACGATTGTCATAACCGAGGCTTGTTTGTTCACATGGAAACCGCTGGCCTTCAAATGTCACAGTCTGATAACTGATAGGTCCCACTCACTTCACACCTGCTCAAAGTAAATAACTGAACTTATCGATATCTCTCCGAGCGTCAGAGAGACCCCAGGTAACCTCTACTGTGTTGGAAAACAATGGAGCAGCACTGTGAGATTTATTTAACTTTAACAAAGATTGAATTTTGTATATTATAATGGACCCTTAATTCCATTGTCCAGACTAAGCGTTGATCGAACTGTAAGTAACTAACGCTAACTGTAAGCATATTCTTATAGTTACCATTTTTAGAAGGCACAACATTTTGAATCAATTTTGTAAAAAGCTAAAAAGGAGAGAAAAGTAATCACTATTTTACATAATTTTATACATGAAAATGTAACATGACTTCATGATGCCAAAACGTACATGCAGTATTTTGATTGTCGTGTTTTTTAAATGTTTCGCCCCAGTGTGAATCCAATCTTGAATATGACCTTATCCACATTAGGTCTGTCTGAGCATACCGATAGTAGTAGAAAAGTTTTCTTTTTGCAAAAGCAGAACACTGTTTTAAAGGAAGCCACCGTTGCTATGATTCGGGTCAATGATTAGGGAACAACAGTAGTACGAAACGGCCTCCCTGAGCCGAGCTCTTCCTGCTCTGGTTTCAGTTGTTCGCTACAGAGGTCACTCCTGGTCAAACCCTCTCAGTGCGAGCCTCCACTCTCAGCACCGTTGAAGGTGGAGAGGTGTTTAGTTAGAGGAGAGGATGGGCGTGCTGATTTGAAATGTGCCGTGGCGTCTGACCTCCCTTCCCTAATGTGCTTCGCAGGCAGTTCTTCCAGGCGGCCTGTGACGTCCCTGAGCCCGAAGAGAAGTTCAACGTGGACGAGTACTCTGACATGGTGACGCTCAGCAAGCCCATCATCTACATTTCCATAGAGGAGATCATCAACACTCACTCGGTAAAAACAAAGCATGTGCAGCTCCTTTTTTGGAATCGAGACACCAAGAGGTTAACAGATATTCTCTTGTCGTCGGCCTCACCCGACCCTCCAAAAGAAAACAGACCCTCCCCACCTCACCGCATGATTTGATTTGAACAGATGTTTTTCTCAGCCTTGATCTTGTGCCCGGAACAATAGAGCATCCATTTTACTTTCTTTCCCATGATGTTGTTAGGGAGTGAAATGAGGATATGTGAAATAGCTGTCCTCTATCTACGACTGCTATCTTATGACAGATGTAGTTTTCAAAAGCTGGGAAAGGAAGAGCACATGAGGATGTATCATTTTAGCCAAATTTTCTGGAACCTGATAGCTGTTCATTGTTGTATTTTGTAGGCATGGTCGCAATTTTTTTTTATGGCCTAGGATATCCTATTGATATAATTCTTCATGTTTTCTGAAATGTTATTTCGTTTTTGAACACATTGCATCCTCAAGCATGCTCTCAACATAATAACCTAACCTCTTTCAGGTTGTTGAAAGGGAGATCCTATTGTATAATTACTATGTCAGTTTAGTTAAGAGAGTTACGTGGTGATGGTTAAGGTATTCAAACCCAGAACTTGCCTGCCTCCCTTTTATCCGTCTCTGTTGTAAGGCAATGAAGTTGTAATGTAATATACCATATATTCTAATTGTATTCTAGGTGAAGCAACGCTGCATGAATAAAGTGCATCATAATGTGATTATTGTCTAGCTGCTGCTGGAGCACCTGGGGGCCATTGCTCCCGACCGCAGCGACCTCCTCCATGAGCTGCTGCAGGACCTGGGAGAGGTCCCAGACGTGGAGGCACTGCTGGGTACGCACGCATGCACACAAACACACACATGCACGCACACATGCACGCCTACACACACGCCTGCACACCTACACATGCCTGTACACCTACACACACACCTTCACATCTACACACACACCCACACATCTACACACACACCCACACACCTACACACAAGCCTGCACACACACACGCCTGCACACACACGGCCATATTAATAAATTCCTTTTTTTCTTTTATATTTATATTTAGTCAATTGTTATAGGTTTGTGTGTGTGTGTGTGTGTACTATATACTACAACGGTTTTCTTCCAGGTGAGGGGGCCCTAGATTCTAACGAGTCTAAAACCAACAGAGAGACCACCCTGAGCCAGCTGGCCAAGACGGAGATCTCGCTCACCCTGACCAGCAAGTTTGAACTTCTGGAAGGGGATGACAAGGACCTGAAGAGTCTAATGACAAAGTATGTCCTCTTCATAACCAAAGTATGCTTTCCAGTCATGGGGAAGAAGATAAATTGTTCTAGCTGCTTCTGTGGTCTGACGCTAGTAGATATCACTAGGTGTCACAGCGTGGGTTTTCAGAGTCTCGCTATCTCTTCCTGCCAACACAGGAAGTGCTGTGGTGTCCGGGTTTATCTCGCCTTTAAAGATGCAGACATTTTATAATGACTGTACAGATGTCCTTATTCATGTTAATGAGGTTGGTGTGTTAAATGTGCAATTATTCAGAAATCCTCAAAATGTTGCATTCATTCAATGTCGAAGTGTGTTTGGAGATTAAATGAGGTAAGACATTTGTAACAGAAACTAGAAATAAGTCCTTTGGGAGTCTTTGTCCTGGATCTCATGAATAATAGTTGTTAGATTTCTACTGAATAAGTCACAATAATGACAATTAACAATTATAAACAGGATCCTACTTTTGTGTTGCATTTGTCGGAATGTAAATCATTGGTTTCCTTTACGACAACAAGAAACTTAAACCAAACGTTTGATGGTTCTGTTCCAGGACCAAGAAGCTGATCGTGGATGTGATTCGAATCCAGCCCGGCGAGACACTAACTCAGACCCTGGAAACTCCTGCAGCTGCTGCACAGGTGACTTATCCTCCTCCACTTCTGAACACCCTGGTGTCTAGCCTTAAATAAACACTTGCATCGCTCAATAAAATGTGTCAAAGTTCACGGGTTGAGGGCATTATTCGTTCCTAGTCTCAATCCCCATATTCTGGACCCCCCCCCCCCCCCCCCCCACATCCAGGAATCTGAGCATGCCCAGATCGTGGAGCGCCGAGCGGTGCAGGACGCGCAGACGCCAGAGGGGCTGAAGACCAACCAGATGGTGCTGGAGGACGCCCAGCTGCCCCTGGAGCAGAAGAAGAGAAAGATCCTGAGGAACCTTCGCACCCTGGAGCAGGCCGGCTGCATCGCCGAGGGCAACAAGTACCAGGACCTCATCAACGAAATATCAAAGGTGAAAAGGGGCGGCATGTAGCTCGGGAGGCGGAGCGGGTTGGCTAGTAACTAGGTTGCTAGTTCAATCCCCAGCTCCTCCTAGCGGAGTTTCGAGGTGTCCCTGAGTAAGGGACCTTGCCCTAACTTCTCCCGACGAGCTAGCTGTCGCCTTGCATGGCTGACGCCGCCGTCGATGTGTGAATGTGTGCATGAATGGGTGAATGTCCGGCAATATTGTAAATTGCTTTGGGTGGCCTCAGGTTACAAAAAAAGCGCAATATAAATGCAGTCCATTTACCAAAAGCCCCTCGGCACGATGAAGGCTCGCTTCGAGCACATCCTGTGATTTGAAGCACGGTGAGAACGACGTTGTTTATCTCCACGTGTGTAGGACATCCGCTACCAGAGACGCTACCGGCAGAGGAGGAAGGCGGAGCTGGTGAAACTGCAGCAGACGCTGACGGCGCTCAACTCCAAGGCGGACTTCTACCAGGACCAGACCAACTACTATGACACGTACATCAAGACCTGCCTGGACAACCTTAACAGGAAGTGAGTCCTCCCTACCCTCATTGTTTTGAGCATGAAGTTGATTTTTTTTTTTTTGCGTTACGAACGTTGGTTATTGTCACGTTTTCCCTTACGTTTTTAGGACAATTTTTGTACATAATTGTTGCTGTGCGTTGTCACCAGGAACTCGCGGAGGTCCATCAAAGGGGAGGAGAAGGGCAGTAAGAAGCTGAAGCAGCAGTCCCTGAAGTACACGGGTGCCCGGCTCCACGAAAAAGGAGTGGTTCTGGAGATAGAGGGCCTGCAGGCCAACCAGTAGGTTCAGCTGCCTCTCTCTCTCTCTCTGGGAACTGAGGGAGAAACCCAAAACGAACATGCTTCCCTACTTTGTGGTCAAATTCTTCAGTAGTGTGACTCACACATTCACACATTCATACCAACAGGCCACATATGCCCTTACCAATTAAAGAGGCTTCTCTATCATCTTAGGGAGGGATCCTGAGTCTAGGGAGGCGTCCAGCTCATACAGGATGCCATTCATCATGTGTCAATTCTATAGATACGAGCGGTCAAGATGTTCGAGAGACCCAGAAGCTCAAGGCCACAAAAAAAAGTGTGTTCCCAACACATAGCCGCAAGAGATCAGCATAGAGTACACATATGGGTATCCAGGAGGGGGGAGTTCAGAACCATGCTTAGCCAATCAGAGCACATGAACAAGTCCACCTGTGATTGACAGGCAAGATGGCTTCCTGAACCGATCAGAGAGGGGATGCCCTGATTAAATGAGCCAGGAGCTAGCGGTCCTTAATCTAATTGGCTTAGATAATATTGTAGGCATGCGCAGAAAACGATTAACAATATTCTCACAGTGCATTTAAATCACCTTAAACTGAAGGACGTCTATGGCATTTCTTACAATTTACATTAAAATAATCCTTCTTTAATTTTTTCTATAATTTTTTCACTGCTACCTCCTCCCTTCTCCCTTCTTCCTAAAACTCATTAATTAAAGGGATCTCTCTCTTCCTCTCAATCCATTTGCCCTGCCGGGGAAAAGATGAGATATTGTCAACAGTGTGAAAAAGTTACATTGCGCAGGTCCTAATGTCAATACTCTAAAGGAATTGCACAGACAATATTTTAAATAACTGACATAAATGTGTTCCTTTTTTCCTTGAAAATGTTTCTCTTCAGGTTCAAAAATGTCATGTTTGAAATTGCGCCGAGCGAGGAGGTGGGAGACTTTGAGGTGAAGGCCAAGTTCATGGGAGTTGAAATGGAGAAGGTCCAGCTTCATTTCCAGGTAAAACTAAATACCTGGCTTACATTTTCCTCTAATCATTTATTTGAGTCACATTATTAGATAAGGTTCAGGAACTTATTGTTAACCTTCTGGGTTTCCTATGTGCAGGACCTGCTCCAGTTACAGTACGACGGGGTTGCCGTCATGAAGATGTTTGACAAAGCCAAAGTGAATGTGAACCTCCTCGTCTTCCTCCTCAACAAGAAATTCTATGGGAAGTGAGGGGAGACCAAAGCAACTCAATAAATATTAGATATTTTAAAAGCGCCTTCTAACAGTGGGGCCGAGATTGAATGTGTCTGAGGTGTGGAAGCTGACTGATAAGTTGCACATGGAAGTGCAGCGATCGTAAACTGGGGGACTCGACAGCAGTGGTGCTTCACACTGATTGGCTTATTCACTTTAAAACCAAAATGTAATTTTAATTAGTTTTTTGTGATGTCTAATTACGTTTCTTATGCTTGTTTTTTTTTTCCCACTGGGTGATTGTAAATGGAATATATGTATTTTAAATTGTAGACCTATAATGGTAGGCTATGAATGTTTTATATGTGAAGCTATTATGTGAAGAAATTATACATTGAATCTCTAGTTTTGACCTGAATTTAAAAGGGATTTAACAGAAACGGCCCTGTTACTCAGCATTGACCACTGATGTTCAGTAGTTTACCAGTGCCTTTTTAATTCAGAAAATGCATATCGGTCAATTTTAAAGAACGGAACTTTTTTAAATTAAAAACCTGTGCTATAAGATGATTATTTAGGTAGACAAAGAAAAGTATAAGTGATAAATAAAATATTTCTCTAATATAAAGTTGTTATTCAGTGCTAATAAATGACAAATGTCTAAATCTTTGTCTCTATCTCCATTATGAATGACCTTTCTTTCACTTCAAGTTACTTTCGCCACTTCGTCACTGAGGGGGGCGTGGCACGGAATGGGGGCGTGGCCGATAGACTAGGCGCACCTTTTCTAAACGGAACAATACAATATATTTTATCGGGAGCAGTAAAGTTCGCTGTTTTTTAACCAATTCTATTCCGTTAAAGTAGGAGAAAACATGGATCAGACGATAGTTATACTTGCATTGTGTTTTCTGCAGACCACCGCATTTATTCCTCATAATGGTAAGTTAGATGTTGTAAATGTGATCGACCATCAAATTGCAGATGACTCGTCGTAGGTATTCACTCCGTTGCTGTTTCAAATGACCGAATATCATCTTGACTTTATCCGCTGTTGGTCTTGTCAATTAGCATTTCATAAACGTGTTATTATATCTGTCTATATTATCATGTATGTAAATAAGTAAGTAAAGCTTTATTTATATTGCACCTTTCAAAACCTTGGTTACGAAGTGCTTAACTAGTGCACATGAGACCAATAGGCCTACATCTGTCAAATTTACAAATGTATTGGATGTGTCCTTGTTAAGTACTTTGTAAGCCAGGTTTTAAAAAAACCATGTAGGGACATATTTTATATTTTTATTGAATGTACACTGTAAAAAATGTAATAAAATAATATGTCCCTACATGATGCAACAAAGTTGTAATTAATCAATCATATGTTTGCTAGGCTCCATCGGGCCCAGGCCGAGGACGTTTGGTGGGCACTATGTAACGGTCACTGACAGGGAATTCTTGGATTTGCCGGAGAGCAGCAACGAGCTTGATGATGAATACTCCGGCTCAGGTAGCGGGCCGGTAACAGTGAAGGGGCCCGTCACCTACTACGAAACAAAGAAACTATTCCGGCTTTCACCCAAGGCCAAAGAATTCCTCCAAGGAAAGCTATCGACCGTTGTGGTCCCCACTGTGTACACGTTTGTGGTCATCATCAGCGTACCCCTCAACCTCGCCGCCGTGATCATGTTTCTGCGCCGGAAGCGTCCGAGGAAAACCGGGGTGATCTACATGCTGAACCTGGCCTTCGCCGACCTCCTGTTCGTGCTGGTGCTCCCCCTGAAGATCGCCTACCATTATCAGGGCAACAACTGGGTGTTCGGGGGCCTCCTGTGCCGGGTCGTGACCGCCGCCTTCTACTGCAACATGTACTGCTCTGTCCTCCTCATGACCTGCATCAGCGTCGACCGCTTCCTAGCCGTCGTCTACCCCCTGGACGCCCTGACGTGGCGCCGCCCGCAGACGGCCTACACCACGTGCGCCGCCATGTGGCTGCTGGCCCTGGGAGGCGTGGCCCCCCTGCTCATCTCGGAGCAGAGCATCCCCCTGCCGGAGCTGGGCATCACCACCTGCCACGATGTGCAGGACACGGAGCAGCTGCGCACCTACTACCTGTACTTCTTCCCCGCCTACACCTGCCTCTTCTTCTTCCTGCCGCTTGTCTTGACCGCCGTGTGCTACGTTCGCATCGTGCAGGCGCTCGCCGCCGCCAACGTGGCCAACGGCTCCAGGAAGAGTCGCGCGGTGATGATGGCCGTGGCGGTGCTGGTGGTGTTCGTGGCGTGCTTCGCGCCCTCCAACGTGCTCATGATGGTCCACTACCTGCAGCTGGCGCGCCACGCCGCCGCCGCCGACGCGTCCTACCTGGCGTACCTCGTCTCCACGTGCGTGGGTACCCTGAGCTGCTGCCTGGACCCCCTCATCTACTACTTCGGCTCGTCCCAGTGCCAGAGGCAGGTGATGGCGTTGTTGACGTGTAGAGACCTGGCCGGAGTGGAGGCCGGCTCCTCGCGCTCCGCTAGCAGCCGACTGAGCAGCGGCAGGAGGCAGACCGAGAGCACCAGGTCAACCAAGATGGAGAGCGTGCAGGATAGGACCTTAAGGGACCAGTGCAGGAAGCTGGTCTCTTGAGGCGATGGGAGGATGGAGCGAGAGGCTGTGACCCGCTGTTTTTCAAGAGATCAGCAGCAGCTATTTGAGCAGTGGGTTAGGGTTAGTGTAGGCGACATGATTACGGAGAGATTTGTATGATCGAAAGAAGGGAGAGGCTACTGACACACTCTGAAGTACAGTATATGGAATGAAAATTCCAGTACCTGGTGGTGGCGGAATTTTCTGTATTCATCTGTTTTTTTTACTTCACCTTGCCAAAAGTGTATATCTTAATGATGTTCATGTATATAAATGTTTGTTAAGTCACTTTCTATCGCGGACAGAGGGTGGCATGTAGGTGATGGAGCCTATGGCCCACTGAGCACTTGCTTTTGCAGTATTATGAATGTTACAACGGCAACACAGTGATTGTATCTGTGGGAAAAATTACCACCTATCGCCAAAGGTCTTGCCAAAGAGGACAAAACTGAAAACTTTGAGATTGCAACTTTAAGTGTACATATAACTAATTTGTTTTAAATAAACTTTTTGCACATTGATTAACCTCTTGCAGTTTATATCAAGACCGTATTAGAGCAAGTTTAAGCCAGACATCTAGGTCATATTGTCTACCAATCTAAAGTAGGGGAAACCTTTCACGAAAAATAGACACATTTTCATTTTGAAAGGATTATAGACACAATTAAGTTGTAAATTATACATTTTTATTGAATCCGTTATTAATAAGTATAATTATTAGCAAGAGATCCCCAAATAGTATTATTTGGTTGACAATAAAAGCAAAGCAAATATACTTTTACTTTCCTTCTTTTTCTGCTTGTTAGTCTACTAGTATTAAAGACACATCGCTCCCCATTTTACCCTTGCTTATTCCGTACGCTCCTTGTCTTTGCACAGCTCTGTGGAAGAAACAGGACAAACAGGATGTTTATTCCACTGGCATTTCCTGACCATCTTCTGCATACTGTATAGCAGTACTCTAAGAACATCATCGCTGTAAGGAAGAACGTTAAGGAAACGGTGCATCTCTCTCTCAACATTACCACCTTGTGGTTACATAGGATATTAGGTCTTCCATGGGAAGTGAGCTTGTAACCAAGGGGTTGCAATAAGCAGGGATTCTACCATATATATCCATACTTTAATAGAGTGGGAAGAAGAGAGGAGTAAATTAAGGCACTGACCTGTTTTACCATCATAGCTGTGGTAATTTTCCGGGAAGTTCAAACATTCAACCTGTTTCTTGAAAATGTCAACATCCTTCGAATCCATTTTACCCGTCCTTGCTAAAATAAATAGAGAAAAGAAAAAATCCACACAGGTGCAATTTGAAATATTGGGAAATAAGGAGGCACTGCTGGTAGAGGTAAGTTCATGAACGTTAAAAAATATGAGGTTTGGATGTGATGAGGACTTACTGAATTGCATGATGTATCTTCCAGTTGCATCTCCATTCCTAAAGGTGTCCGTCCACAGCAAACAGTCAGGGCATGTGTGGAGGATATGTCCTTTGTGGTTGGACAGATTCTCTTGGGAAAACAACACCATAGATGGATTTGAATATCATTCGATTGGTCATTGAATATACAACGTTTTCTATGCCGTGAAAGTAGGGCATATCGATTGATAAAGACCGGCTTTTATTGGTGAAATTAAGTTGATTGTAATTATCTTCCAATAGTATTCTTGGTAAGTGTTTATACTAAAGGCCAGAAAGAAAGTTCTGTTATAGTATTGTATGGCTATAGTGTTCTCATAGGCTGCTTACTGCGGAATGTGGTCGCAACTCCTGAGACTGTCCCGTTCGTCTCTCCATAGATGCAGCGGTTACTGAAAGGTCACAAGTGGCACATCGACACGTGAGGAAGAAAATAAAACATAGGAGACCATTTAAAAAAAAAGGAAAATGTGTGAAAAAACACTAAAGTAATTTAACAACAAACTCATGGATGTTGTTTTCGGATGAGTGCCACTAACATATCCATCATACTATTTCAAATGCTTCTACAATTTAAACAGATCTAGTAATTATAATAAAGTGACTGCACTTACTAGCAGTGGTCGCCCCACCGAAGGGTCACCAGCTGACTGTCCTGCGTGGGAGACAGCTCTATCCAGGAGCTCTTCATCGCGTCCAGAGCCTTACGGTACGGCATGGGGTCCCCGGACCCCATCACGTACACCCACTTGCCAAACACCTGCATGTACAACAACATTTTGTAATTACGGGACTGTGAAAGATCAAAAGAAATGAACGATGATTCAAATAATCTTTCAACAGCCATTCGCATGAGTCAACGTTTCTTTGTTTTTTCTCTTTCTTTCTTACCAGCGTGGAGTCCTCTGGTATGTACGGTTTGACCAGATCTTCACAGTCGGGTGCTGATGCGGCACCTAGGGGTGCGAGCGCCAAGAGCAGCACAGCAACGCACACATCCATCTTCAGCGGGAGAGGTGAAGTGATGAATGGAGAGGACGAGGAGCCCACCAGAGCACTGAGCGGGGCTGCAGGGTCTCAGCAGAGCCAAACTACCTCTTTTTTTTTTTTACTTTCGACTTCAGAGGTTCAGAACATTGCAAGTGCTTACGTGAAATAGGAGGAAGAGGAGGAGGAGGAGAAGGAGGAGGGAAGGGTTGGGAGGGGGAAAATGAAGAGGAGGGCTGTCAGGGAGGAGGGAGAGGAGCAGAACGAGATGGGGGAAGAGGAGGAGCTGGGGGAGGAGAGGGCGGATGAGGAGGCGGAGGAGGTGGAGGAGGAGGAGGAGGAGGAGGAGGAGGAGGAGGAGGAGGAGGAGGAGGAGGAGTAGTTGGGTGATGAGGAGGAGGAGGAGATAGAGGGGGAGGTTGAGGGGGCCGATGAGAAGGGGAAGGATGGGTTGATGAGAAGGGGGAGAATGGGGGTGTTTGGGAGGAGGAGGAGGATGACGATGAGGAGGAGCAGGGTGATGAGGAAGAGGATGATTAAGAGGACGGCGGAGGCAATGAAGAGGAGAGGGCTGGTGAGGTGGACGATGAATAGAAAAGGGGAAGACATTTTATGGCCCTTCTAGAAGTAACAAACAAAAAGTCGCCTTTCACAAGACTTGCAGATTTCTTTCACTCTGATGAATAGCTTCCTTGGGGAGTCTGGCATTGTTGGCTGCCATAGCTACTTGCTCTTGCCCTGGAAAGAACTCTGTCCCATTGACATGTCTTTAGTCCCAGTCGGGGAGGAACTCCAAAGCCATCCTCTGCAGCTTTGCCGGGAAGTTTGTAGGCCATGTTGTGTTGAGGTGGGGACTACATTAGAGTCACTTGACACCCTCACTTTGCCCCACTGTTGTTGACGTTGATGTTGCCGGGCAACCATCCCTACTTAGTACGGAGAGTTAGACTGTAGGAATGAGTCAGCACAAGCTGTCCTTACATCTCAACCGCTCACCTTAGAAGTCATTGAAATGGATATGAACGATACTGTAGTGGATTAAAATAGCACCAAACACATATCGGGATATAATGTTTCTTTATTGTATGAGCATCTGTAATAATCCTACATTTATCCACAGAAGTCATCTTTCAGAACATCACAACTACTGCATATACATTTGTAAGATACCAGTTTGAACAAAACACCTCTCCCAACTTATCGATCAGTGTTTTTCAAGCGTTTTCAATACCTCGTCTTAACATGGCATTAGCCCAACAAAACTAAGACAGAATATTAATATATACTGTTACCTATTATGGGGGACTACTCAAACTTAAAGGGGACATATCATACCACCAGGTGCGAGTGTGATTTGCCATTATAAGCCGTTTTCAAAATGTGCAGCATTGTGACATCACAAGTGGGCGTGTCCACCTAGATGTATAACGGATAGATGAGCAACGTTTGCTACAGTCCACTGGGTAGGCTGGTAGACTGATCTGTCCAGCACACATCTAGGTGGACACGGCCACCTGTGATGTCACAATGCTGCACATTTTTAAACCAGCTTGTAATGGCTAATCACACTCACACCTGGTCGTATGATATGTCCCCTTTAACTACCATTGTACTCTTACTGACACGCTCTCATGAGTCATGGTGTATCAGTCACTAATAATTCATTTTTCATGTTTGGGGTGGGGGGGGGGGGATTGACGCTGTCTATTTAGCTTCAGGCGCGGTGGTCTCTTCCTCTTCCTCGGGAGCAGCAGCGGGAGGCGCAGGGGAATCTTCAACAACTTCCTCAGCGGGTTGAGCAGGTTCCCTTTCGTCAGCACAAAGGTCTGAAAGAGAGAGAGAGAGAGAGAGAGAGAGAGAGAGAGAGAGAGAGAGAGAGAGAGAGAGGGAGGTAATAGTTTAGATTCACACTTTTTATTGCAACAACAGCAGCTCCCAACAGGATGCAAAACGAGAATAAGTAGCAGGCAACTTCACAATAGAAGCCCATGTCTTAAGTTTGCTGACGTGCTTTGATCCGTCGAGAGGATGGTTCTGAAGGGAATGAGGGGCTATGAGGGCTACATTTCGTCCTGCTCACCTGTGCCTCCGTAGAATAATTCAGGAACGAACTTCAGACACTCAGCCTGCTTCTTGTACTTCTCCAGCTCAGCCGGCTCAAGTCCTCCGGTCCTTGCTGTTTGGTAGAGAGAGAGACGGAGAGAGACGGAGAAAGAGAGAGGAATTGTGAAGCAGATTCAGCATCAGTGTTTTGTTGCGCACAATGATGAAAAAGCGCGTAGGGACCATAAAACCAACGGAGCACTCGGTCAAGAGGAACTCACTGAAGAGGAAGAGGT
>NC_044053.1:11323199-11325699 GCF_902167405.1 Gadus morhua
GCCGCATGTCCCCCATGGAGGAGGTCTTCCTGGGCCACCTCTCAGTACGTGCCATAGTCGGGGTGACCTGGCCCAGATACCACCAGCCGGGCCCGTCCCTTGGTCTGGAGGAGGTTCTGCCCCAGCAGGCCAATCCAATCCGATCCCAGCGACCGGTGCTGGCTCGCTATTCTCCAATGTACCGTGTTGCTTTGGTGATAATATCACCATACAGCAGGCGAGTTAAATATATATAGCAATGCACTGTGGTCATATGGCTGAATACTGAAACCTTTGTGGAAATGTTGTTGTGTAGACATGGAGTATAATAACTGTTGATAAGAATACTTAAACAGCCTAACCCTAAAACCCAACCAAACCCCTACTCTTTTTATTTTTTATTTAAACAAATATTTCAAACAAGTAATGTCAGCATATCAAGTAATCTATCGTTGTTTGTTAGAATGTAATCTGAGCCTTTCAATGGCTACAACAAGCACTTTTAGAGGACATACAATGACTTAGTGCTATTGCCCCAAAGGATTCCATAAAGATATTTTTGGCAGATTACAGCTGCAGCATTTTTGCCCAATACTGGACAAACCAAAAATAATGTCTGCATTAGTGCATTAGACCTAAAATGATTGAGTATGGTCCAAGATTTTTGTTTTATGTGACAAATCACAAGTTTTTTGTTTATCATGCTAACAATCTAGCCGACATGCTTTGGAGCTGGATAAGATGACCCCTGACCCATACACACACCAACACTTCCGAATAGTAATGAGCGGACACTAGGGAATTTTTCAAGGGATGAGAGGCTTTTTATCAGCATATTTGAAACTCATGTAGTACTTCTCAATATATTTACAAAACATAATACAAGAATAATAAAAAAAGAGAGAAAATGATCACGTCACAAATGAAGTCCCACGTAATGCGAAATAACTGCAAATGATGAGCAAAATGTACAAAGACGGGTTCTATTGTTACAATGTATGACTTATTCAAGAGAACACAAAAGACAAACAGAATGCTGCTATCGGTGGTGATGATCCATGTATGCCTTTTGCCTTTCTCTGTCACGTTTTTTTCTTTTTTTGTTAAATATTATCAAATACACATATTAAGACAGAGGAGCTACATTGCGAACTGTACATTTTCTGTAAAGGAGGGGGAGCATAAAATGTTAACAAGCAAAAATCGATTCATACATAAAAATAACAATAATACAACTTGGGCAGTGAAATAGGCCTAAAACATTGAATTATAAACAAGCCTGCATACCATTTCATACCAACGTTCCCTCGAAGCCAGACTATGATCACAGTTTATCCGGACGACAAAAATAACTTAAATACAAGTGACACTTATGAGTTGATACGTTTGTGTCCTGTATGTACTTTGGACCGTTCATCTTTTGAATTAATATTCCAAATGATATGATTAAAAAGCCATTGGAAAACCCTTTAAGGTCAATCAACCATTAAGTATGTAGATAAAAAATAATGATGCCCGTTTAAGGATGAAATCTTGCGCATCTTTACTTTGTTGTATGCCATACTTACCTCGTCTTTTTAATAGGAAACGCAGATTATTTATTTTCTGCAAAAATTCACAGCTCTTCCAAGACTGTGGTGGTTATTCTTAAAGTGTCCATTGATGACAAATGATCATGGAGCGATTCGACATTCAGTTAATAAACAAGGTCTTTAATTTTGACAATTGTGATCCTCTTGATTGAACCTTGAACATTGGTTGAGAAGTGAGAACTCAGCTGTTTTTCTTTTTTACATCATTTCTTATCATCATCGGCGCTGGTATTAAACATATAAGATGGACAGAGCATCAGAGAAGCACACCCATTTAAAATATCATTACCAATATTGATCTGAAGAGGGACTTATAACAAATAAGGTAAAGGTGCCCTTTCTCTGTTCACCGCCGCGCATTAAACCATTCAAAATAATAAATAGAAAGAGCGCACAAATAACGCAGATGTCGCCACGATGTTGTCGTGATGATGGTCTTTAGTCAAGTTCGGTTTCAAGTTCAAGCCTTCATAAAAAAAAAAAAGAAGAATCTTCTTAGCTCCTCCTTAGCATGTCTGGCTGTCTGGCTGCGGCCTTCCCTTTAGCTTCTGGGGCTGTTTTAGCATAAATATCCAACAAGGGACAGGGTAGAACACACAGGCTCACCCTCATGGTGGAGGAGCGTGAGGGTGAGCACACACACACACACACACAGTTCTCTTCCTACGAGTCTTGCAGGGTGTGTCTTCGCGTGATGTCGTACGGCACATACACAACTTATAACGGGGGGAGAAAAAAAAAATGCTGCAAAAAGGGGGATGCGGATAGGGGGGGGGGACAGAAGGTGGAGTAGAAGGACAGGACCCAGTGTAGGGCTTGGGTGGGTGGGTGGGTGGGGTGGTGGTCGGGAGGTGTCCTGCTTGGGGCAGGCGGGGCGAGAGTCACTGGCCCAGGTGAAGTCACGTTGGCTCTCCGACGCCGCGTAGCGT
>NC_044053.1:11333199-11338199 GCF_902167405.1 Gadus morhua
GGGTAGTGTGTATGTTGTCCCGACAAATGTGCGCCTTATGCGTGCAGGATATTTTCATGTTTGTGTGTGTGCGTGTGAAAAATATCCATGTTGACATTAACTAATGCTCCCGGGGGTTTCTATGATCTTTGTAGTTTTGAGATCTGGGCTTGCCCCCCCCCCCCCCCACCCCCCGCCCCCTAGAATCCTGACTCCTGATCGTGTCTTGCACAATCTCCAAATCGCATCACCATATTCTGAAGTTCCTAAAATAAAGGCTTCTTTGTTTGTGTTGTGTATGTGTGTGTATGTGTGAGACTGTGATTTTGTGTGTGTCTGTGTTCGTTCTCCCTATCAGCCTGGATTACCCAGAATGCATTTTACTCAATGTAGGCATAGAGGTCTGTTGAGTTTGCATCAGCACTGAGAGAGCGAGAGATAGAGGGAGAGAGAGAGAGCGAGAGAGCGAGAGAGCGAGAGAGCGAGAGAGAGAGAGAGAGAGAGAGAGAGAGAGAGAGAGAGAGAGAGAGAGAGACAGAGAGAGAGAGAGAGAGACAGAGAGAGAGAGAGAGAGAGAGAGAGAGAGAGAGAGAGAGAGAGAGGGAGAAATAGAGTTGATGAGAGTGAGTGGGAGGGAGGGAATGAGGGAGGGAGGGAGGGAGGGATGGGAATGAGAAGGAGGAGGAAAAAGGACAAAGCAGAGATTATGACTGGAGTGTGTGTGTGTGTGTGTGTGTGTGTGTGTGTGTGTGTGTGTGTGTGTGTGTGTGTGTGTGTTTGTGTAAAGAGAAATAAAAAAAGAAAAACTGACCTGGCGACATATAACCAAAGCTATAAAACAACACACACGCACGCACACACGCACGCACGCACTCACACACGCACACACGCACACACACACACACACACACACACACACACACACACACACACACACACACACACACACACACACACACACACACACAGGTAGAGGGAGGTGTGTAATGCAGACGGTATGAAAACTGTTGAAGGGTGTATTGTTATAACGACAAAAGAATATAACACTGCAGCTCTGTATGTCATTAATTCCACTTCCCACCTCTCTGTAGTCGAGTTATCTTTGAGGATCTGTGAATCATCCAAAGTTAACTAGCATTCACACGAACTGTGATCACAGGTGTAATGATTTCTACACTGTATTGAAACACTATATTTAAATCAATGGCTCACTGTTGACTATGTGTATCATGGACTCACCCGCTATGGGTATTGCATTAGTAACAAAGCGCCTCGAGGACCATTATTATTGCTACTAATCGACGCCTGAGGTAGGCTGAGGTTAATCCAATCGGCCTAATGGACATGATAATAATATCAGCCAGCTTGGCCACCTCTGCATGATAAGGCAAGTAAGAGATAAAGGTGGAGGATTTGTGGACTCATACAGGGCTTCTATCTCAGGAGAGTGGATCAATGGAGGTGTGCTCGATAATTAGAATCGCTGACGAGACAAACACTTGTAGTGACAACGATTTTGCTCCACCTCGCAATCCGTGGACAGCGAGAGTCTCAGATGAACTCAACAGACGCATGTTTCCTAACAAACAGCACAGGCGCTGCATATAAGAAATCTCTCTCCCAGTTACCATGTTGACAGTGTTGTTGTCAGTAAGATGCTATGTCAAAGCCTTATTATTTCCCTGCTTAACCTTTTCATACATTAGAAACAAACCAGCTGGTGTAGTAGTCTGAAAACACAGTTCACATCTCAAACGCTCCGATGTGTAAGGCCAGTAGACGGGGACAAAAGGATAGGGCAGTAGATATACACTCTCTAGCGCTTACGTATTGTTATTTTAAGTTGTTTATGTCTCTCCCTCTCTCTCTTATATATCTTATCTCTTATATATCTTATAAGTATATAAGAACATGTGGTGTGTGTGATACACAAGCTCGATATAAAAACAACACACCCTAATAGCTTCGTTATCTCCACGTTTTGATCTTTAAAGATCGTTCCAGCTCACACTAGATTAATGCAATTCTTCATTTTGACAGTGGCACCAAATTAAGCAGGGTGAAAGTGCCTTGTGGGCATTTATGGCTGTATTGGGAGCATCGAGGGTCTCTCTCTCTCTCTCTCTCTCTCTCTCTCTCTCTCTCTCTCTCTCTCTCTCTCTCTCTCTCTCTCTCTCTCTCTCTCTCTCTCTCTCTCTCTTTCTCTCTCTCTCTCTCTCTCTCTCTCTGAAAAGGGTTCAGTCTAAATGTAACCTACGCTGAAGAAGATACGGTGGCCCCTAACGAAACTGTTCCTTCTCTCTCCGTCCATCGCCTGCCAAAAGAAATGTTGAATTGTCTCTTGCCTTTTTATTCACCAGCATTCGGCTGTCCTATCCTCAATAGAAGTATCAAAAATAAAAAGTCATCTTTCAGGAAGGGCTGATTGTGTTGAAATTGAAATGCAGCACTGCATTAATGACGATGTGTTCTCAAAATCACTCTAGAGTTCGCCAAGATCTGTGATATGTGGGTCATTTACGAGTATGGAATCCAAAGAGGTTTTTTAAGGTTTAAAAGAGCAGATCTCGGATACAAAGGAAAGGATTATAACGTATCATTTCCTTTAGTTCAAACACAATGAAAGCTCCTAGGAAGATCCTCAAAACGCAATCCTTAAAGTAAACACACATCAGTTCTAAACCCGCTCTTCGTGGGAAGAAATGTGTAAAAAAAAAAGTTGATTGTAAAACACAAAGAGCCAACACAGATGTCAAAAACTCAGATTGCTAGGTGAGCAGGCATACTTAGCTTACATGATTTGTTGCTCCAAAGGCTAGGGTGCTTAACCCTCCCAAACCGCACCTTAGCTCAATATACATTATTGTTTTATCGCTCCTTTATCCAGATGCCTTTATGGTACAGAGGGGGTCTCCTTAAGGGCTGTGTGCTGTGATGAAACTTGAAGCGGTGGAAAGAACTACGCCTTCCCCGCTGGGCAGAAACACCTGCCCCTCCTGGCAAACTCATTTGATGTTTCAATTATTCAGAGGGCACCACTCTTCAGCTCAGAGAAACTCAGTGGACACCACACACAACACTGCACTCATCCACGTCCCCCCATGTTTTACATGTAAACACACCCTCTTTATTGACGCTGTGTCTATGATTTATTCATTTTATTTTGATATTATGGGAGAATAGATTAGTAATAGTGATTTCAATCGTCTCCGTGATTGCAAATTGTCTTCTACTTTATACATTTGAACTGACAAAAAGATCCTCAACTGACAACCAGCTGGAACGAGGTTTAACAGACAGACTTTGCCACAGTATTCGTCATAACAACGGACAGTTATATTATGCGGTATGGAAAAAAAAACGCATGTCATGTCGCGGATGTGTGGGAGTCATCATAAGTATGTATGTTTGTATGTATACATCTGTGTACATTGGTTCTCCAGCGTGTGCGAGTGTGTCGTTGTGCGTGCGTGCGTGTGTGTGTGTGTGTGTCTTATCTTCATTCATTACTCCAGAGGGCCTCAGAGGAGCGTGAGCAGAATGGTAACAGGCTGTCTCTGTCTGGATCTCTTCACTCTCACACACACTCCACTCTTCCTGTTCCTCCCTTCTCCCCTCCCCACAGCTTCAGCCTCAGATGAACAATGCTCTTTTTTTTATCCCCACCTATCAGTCTTTCCCCCTATTTTATTTTCCCTTTTAATCTATTTTGAATCGAATTCTAATCTAAATGACTTTTGTCAAACAATGTCCATTTGAAAACACTGATTAGTGAACAATACACATGCAGTTTGTCTGATATTATATCATTTAAGGAAATATGATGAACATTTAATGATGTTTAATGATGGTATCCCGAGCTCAAGCCCATTTAAAACAGGAAGTACAACTGACACACACAGGAAGGAACTGCAGACCTCCTCTCGTTCTCCCCCCCCCCCCCCCCATCCTCTCGGCGGCCATTAGTCCACTTCCTGAACGAGAGCGGAGGAAATGGAAAGAAGAGAAGTTGCCCTACTTCATAAAATACACACAACCACACACACACACACACACACACACACACACACACACACACACACACACACACACACACACACACACACACACACACACACACACACACACACACACACACACACACACACACACACATGCACACGGACACACTTCACTCCCAGCACCAGAACAAAGATGCTATGACATTTCCAAGAGGATTTCCGTGGTGTGTTTTGACTGACTCCTCTGTCCCCTAAACTCTTTGTTTCTTGTAAAAGTGCACGTGAATAGCATGATGACATACAGATGTGTGGTAAACATGAGATAGACAGACAAACACAGACAGCCGAGCTGGGGTCAGAATCAAGAACAGCCCAGCTCTGCCAGTTCACGACAGTGATCGGCGTGCCCTCTGCTTTTAAACACATGTATTATTCACAGTATGGTTCCCTTGGCGACCAGAGTGTGTTTGGTCACGCTTCACACTGCTCCAGCCCACATCCAAACTTGAAATGTTCAGTGTTGAGGTAGATAGGCTTAAAAACACCCTGTGACACTAGCTAGCCTCAGCCCCTGACAGAATATGGCAACCCCATATGTGTCTGTCCGCTCGCGAATAACACTGACGCTTTTCACAGCTGCCGCCCATGCTCACAACACGCTAAAGGACTGTGCCTAATGTCCATCTGTGTGGGCTTATGGTCCACATCAGCACTGATCCGGGTGGCCCCTGCTCTACAGAAGGAGCTGTTATCTCTGTGTAATAGTGCAAATTCAGAAAAATGCAGGGAACTGGAGGAGAAATTATGGTAAGGACTATAGTAAGTCTGTGTCCACTTGTAATGTCCTCCCGGTTAACATACTCCACGGCCCACGAAGGCTTCAGTACTTTATTCAACCGTTAGATACCCTCTCGTATGTCATTACGGCTGATTGCCATCGAGCCAAGAGGGTCGCAGAGTGCGATGCTCGTCTAGATTTGAGACGGTTTTATGGTCATTGCACAGTAAAACACAATGCAA
>NC_044053.1:11340699-11370699 GCF_902167405.1 Gadus morhua
AGGAGAAAGGGAGAGAGAAAGGGAGAGAGAGAGAGAGAGAGAGAGAGAGAGAGAGAGAGAGAGAGAGAGAGAGAGAGAGAGAGAGAGAGAGAGAGAGAGAGAGAGAGAGAGAGAGAGAAAGGGAGAGAGAGAGAGAGAGAGAGAGAGAGAGAGAGAGAGGGACGGACGGATGGACGGACCGACAGACAGAGTAATAGCAGATGTAGGAGGCCTATTAAAATGGGCCCACTTACAGAAGGTATTTATTTTGCTGAGTATTACCAAAATAACATTTGAGCGCTGTCTGTATTTTTATTCTTCCAGACTGAAGCTCCTGTTTTTCTCCTCTGCTCTCTCTGCCTAACTCTCGCTCCACTTTTCCTTCCATTGCCATGGCAATGATGTTACAGTGACTCCCTAACCCATCTCTCTCCTCGGCAACCCCGAGAAAAGAGAGACATAGAGAGAGGGAGAGAGAATAAATGAAAGGGGGAGAGAGAGAGACGGAAGGGGGAGGGAGAGAGGGAGAGAGGGAGGAAGAGATAGTTAATGAAAGAGGTAGAGGGAGGGAGACGGAAGCGGGAGAGAGTAAATGAGAGAAGTAGGAAGAGATGGAGGGAGTGGAAGGGAGAGTAAATGAGAGTGGGAGAGAGAGAGAGAGAGAAATAGATGGAGGTAGTGGAAGAATAAATGATTGATAGGGAGAGAAAGGGTGAGAGAGTAAATGAGAGAGGGAGAGCGGCAAAGAGAGGGAGAGAAAGTAAATGAGAGAGATGGAGATGGAGGGAGAGAGATGCAGGGAGAAAGATGGAGGGAGACAGAGTAAATGAGTGAGGGAGAGAGGCACGGAGAGGGAGAGAGAGTAAATGAGGGAGGGGTATTGAGAGGACAAAGTACTCCGTTACCCTGGAAACAGACTGGGGGTCTCAGCAACCCCCATCCCTTATCAACCGGTTGAAATAAGCTTGTTAGCTACAATTCCAGGGGCTGGAATGGTGTTGTCCATACCTCCTCGTCTCCAAACTCTACTTTCTCAATGCACACACATCTCCAAAATATATGGGGGGTACATCATACCACTGTCATATCACCTCGGTGACGACGGGCTCTGGTCATTCTGTCTGTAGTACAGTAGTACTTTTTATTCTTTAATCAAGCTGTTCCGCATTCTTATCACAGATCTGATTTGACTGCATATGAGAAATAAACATCATTATATTTATGTTATGCACTTTTGTTGCCCAGAGTGGGTTTCCTTTGCGATGTCTCCACAGGCAAACACTGGCTTCACTCAAAGGAGCTAACAAGCCAATCTCTCTGCTAATAAAAATCTACTTTTATGGGAGAATCACAAAATTATTTTATTATAATGTTGGAAGACGAATGTTGGTGCAGCGTGTATGTGTGTGTGTGTCTGTATGTGTGTGTGTGTGTGTGTGTGTGTGTGTGTGTCTGTATGTGTGTATGTGTGTGTGTGTGTGTGTGTGTGTGTGTGTGTGTGTGTGTGTGTGTGTGTGTGTGTGTGTGTCTCTGCCCCTGGCTTTCGCTCATGATCAGAGGTTGTGGAGGAGGAAGAGAGGAGCTGGCTTGAACAGGGTTTTTCAGGCAGCATATCAATATGTCCACAGAGGTGGGACCATTTGCAGCCTCAGTGTTACCCTTTACCACCATGAAGGACATTTCAGGGACATGTCCTTCAGGAGCAGGTGGGGTTCAGGCATGTTACTCAGGAATGTCTACAGGTAGAATGTGTATATTGGGGTTTCAATCCCAGTAGCATTAGCTAAGGATTCTTTGGATGAGTTGGTTTTTCATCTGCGTAATTTAACGATGAATAGATCAACAAGGCTCATGCTAGGCACCTCATTTCTTGTGCTGACCTTTTCGAGCACACATCTCATCCCAGCTCTCCCCAACTAGCTGCAACCTATTCTCCCAAGGCAGGACATAACAAATAAAGCACCTTTTGGAAATTGCCTTTCGAGTGTAGGTGGCGCTTAAACCCAGCATGATGGCGTTGGTCTTTTCATTTCACTGCTAGAATCCCCCTCAACCGCTTGCTCTTTCGGAGGATGAAGTGATTGCTTCTTGTCAGCAAAAGAAATCGACCCAAAACACATTTAGGTATTTTTGCTCTGAACCTTTTGAGTCTCAAAGCCTATACAGTTAACCGTTAATTGTTTTATGAGCGCTGCAGTTTAACACAATCTCAGGATCTCACAAAACTCTTCAGAGATTCATAAGGAAGAAGCTTTGTCCCTTAACTCAAAGATGCGCACACAAATATATATTTCTTTGTGGCCCAGGATGTGTTTCAATCTTGGCAGCTGGACTTGACTTGTCAATAATATCAACGTTATTTGTGTTTTTTGCATAGATTACTTTAAAGTGTTTGGTTTTCGAGTGATTTCTTGAGCATCTGACTACAGGAAGAATGACTGGTTTGTGGAGATGTGAATTGCATCTTCACTGTGTTAAACCATGTTTTAAAAGATGCACATGTTCCTGTCTGGCCGTAATAGTCTGCAGCTGTGGCTCATAGGTTAATTGAGCCACACCCATTCTGGTGCTCCTTAAGAGGGCCAGAGTTCTAGACTGGAGGGAGGCTCGAGTTGTGCAAGTGAATCAACTGTTGTGCTATTGTTTTTAAGTGAAAATATGCTTTTTACCAACAACATTGTGCATCAAGGAAACTCTTTCTCACATGGTTTTTAACTATATTCCTGTTTCTCCAGTTCAACATTCCTACCATCCCCGTTATTCATGCAACAGTGAAGTGCAGTGAAGTGTAATGCTATATGATATATCTTTAACTCCCCTTAGCTAAAAGGTCTGGCCCTCCTAATACGATTGTGCTTAAAGAACCCCTTCAGTTGGCATCCATTTACTTACTGTTATATTTTCATTAAATGCGTGTGGTTAGATGTATCTGCGGGTACATTTTTGAGTGAAAACGAAAAATGCAAACAATGTCACACCTCCAGTCATTCCCGAAACACAAGATGGAAATTGGGGGGGGGGGGGGGGGGGGGGGGGCAGATGTTTAAAATAAATATGAGTATTAACATCTGGATGTGCTCTATAGGCTGCAGAGCATACACTTTGTGAACTTTATCCAGAGTCACTTCCTGAACATTGAGATTGAGACATTTACACATTCTGCGAAGCAACTCATCTTAAATGAAAGCAACATGTATCACTTGAAAGAGAAGCAGTTTTCATCATCTTTCCAACAGACTGGAATGGTCTATCCAAAGTGTAAGTCTGACGTTTATGTCGAGCACACAGAGTTCGGATTGAATTGCATCAATTGTGTTCTTATCAGCTAAGTGGCATTTCCAGTTCAAGCCGAGGATAACCCAAGTGTTCCAGTTGAACCCAAGGATAACCCAAGTGTTATGACTGAGTAAATGTCAAAAGCAAGACGCCAGCGCACCCTCCATTACCGAGGATCGTTCTACGTGTTAAAGTGCATGTGCAGATTTGTACGGTCCTGCAAGAGCGCATGTGACGCGATGTGAAGCATGCATATGTATGTCACTTTGCCTTGTGCAGAGCACACTGAGGGCATGTGCACTTGTGTGAAACGGACTGATGTGAATATATCTCCATACATCAGTGACTGAGTCATAAGGGTAGGACCCACTCATGTGAGACGGGGAGGTCTGTCCGTTCGGGAGAGATACGGCCTGTTCTTCTCAGCTCCAGAGGCGCCGCATCCCATTAGGCATACCAGGCAACTGCCTGGGGCCCCGCAATTGTTTGGGGGCCCCGGGCCACGGGGGGGGCCCCCTAGAGGCCCCCCCCCCCGTTAACAATCCTCTGCCTAGGGCCCCCACACTACCTAGAATCGCCCCTGCTCAGCTCTTCGAATATTCAGCGGCATGTCCGTACTGTTTCTGGTTGAACTTGAATAAGCTCAACATTATGGCCTGATCCTGTTATTGTTTGTGCTTTCATTACAGCGGGCGTATCTGCGTGACTTTTATAACAACCAGTCACACCTTGTTTAAAGAGGAATGATCTCAGCCAGGGACGTCCCTAGGAATTCTGGGCCCCCTGACAGAATTCAGTTATGGAGCCCCCCCCAAAAATATATATATTTAATATATATATATATTATATATAGCCTACATTTTTTATGTTATATATTCATTCACATTTTATAATCAGTAAATATTGGGTAATACTGGGTCGAAATTGGGTAGTCATTATCATCAGAAGAAAATGAATAACAACTGAATAACATGATAAACCTACCTACTTACCTAGGCTACTTTGTACACTAGATAGTTAAGTTGGTATTTAGTTACACATTTACCTGGCTTGTAGTTACTATAGACAGAAATAAGCTAAAAAAAACTGTGACAGTGCTGCTTCTACTTAGACTGTCCTCCTTCTCCCCTTCTTCTATTTCAACCTCACTGGTTTCTTCTGTGGGTTCATCATGGCTTGAAGACGGCCCTGACTCTAAGATACATCATATAATTCAGAATATTTCCCATAATTATCTGAGCATATTAAACAATGTTGTCAACAGTCTATTTGATTGGATTGAGCTGGGCATGACTAAATATGTATTTGTATGTTTTGATTTGCTGCATTAGCCTACAATAAATAGCAGCTATTAATCTAAGGGTGGACTACTTGTAATTTTAGCTGACTTAAAACTAAAAAGTCTGCTAAAATGTAGGTACCCTTGGTTTAATGTCTGCTAATATTGTAATGCAGCCAATCAAAATATTCAAAATCTGTTTACATAAATGTTATTATCATGCTGGCAAGCAGTATGGAATGTTAATCATTGCATTATCTCCATGGTCTGGGTGAATACTCGATTCTGATTGGCTGGAGGGTGTAGGTTATGCTGCTATCCATTTGGATGGTAGGCTGGTACGAACGAACGTGACGTATTTCCCTTGCTCCAGCCTTCCAGTTTGCTATTTGTGTCCGACGAGTTTGAGAAGAAAACTATTTTGGAAAAAAGAAATAATCCAGTGTATAATGGTTGCCAGCCTTTACAGAAACATTAACATTGCAAGCCTTTTACGTTGAAATGATATTTTGCCATTTTCGCCAATTTTAATTTCAACAAGTGCTGTCGTGTTTCTGTCGAGCCACGAGGGGTAGTAGCGGGCTAGTCATCATTAGCAACATAGCCTCTTTAGCAAACCAGCTTGAAAACACAACTTTACATTGAATTTCACGCAAAGCAAGACCATAAATTGGTGACCGGATTAAAGCAGCAATGAAAGCAAATGTGTAAGAGGATTTAAAATCGACATTACAACCCCCAACGTGGTACAAATACAAAGAAAATACAGCTCAATCCCCATTGACTATGGGCGCAGCCATCTTCTTTGCTAGTTGTACAGATCTGCTCGCTCTACTTTGAAAGCGACGAGATACTACGACCGAAAGGGGGCGTACCTCAGTGAAATGCCGCAATAAAGCTGGGAGATTTGCGACTATACCACTTCGTACATCCAAATGGATAGCAGCATTAATTTACACCTAGGAAAGACGTTGACCCTATGAAGACGCTATGGCCACGTTGCTTGCCAACGCCTGCATACGGGAGACATTAAATAGTCCGCTCGACTTGTAAAAATCATGTAGGCTTTTTGTAAATTGGATATCATGTGAATGGTAATACAAACAATCTTTTCAGTTTTATCATCCAGTGCAGGCTGTAATTATTTTAGCTACAGTAGCGCTAGCTGCTAGGCTAGGCTTGTTATCAGGTTGTTGGGAAAGTGTAGAGGGAGGGATAAACCTTTCTTGGTAAAAAACTGGGTGACGAACTTTCGACCGCTTTGAGCTCTTTCCTCTCTCTCTCTCTTTCCTCTCTTTCCTCCCCTGACAACCTGATTTCTTAATTTCAGCGACCGGGATACACACAAACTGACTTTAGACTGCTAGTTTAAGACACTAGCAGTCTGCACTTGCTTCACAATGATCTGCCTGGCTGCTACTTTGCTCTGCAGTAGCGCAAGACTTGGGCTGTACCAAATAATGACAAATGAGAGGGGTGATAATAGGGAGAAGACTTTCTAATGATTTTGTATAAAGAAAGAGAAACAAACCACAACAAAACAACGAAACAAACCACCTTAATTAGATTTTTTTCTCTTGTTTTTTTTGCATATAGTTTTAATAATACCACCAGTGTCCTCTGGGGCTCCCCCGTAAGTTCTGCGCCCCTGTAATCATCCTAATTTACCCCCCACTAAGGACGTCCCTGATCTCAGCAACCAACTTGATTTATTTCTTGTTGGTTTTGAGAAAAAAAAGTTAGAAAGGGTTATCAAAAGTTTTGGTAATCAATTCTGATTGTGGAAGTCCAGATTGTGTTAGCGTGAGGTGAAATTCAATCTTCTGACTATAATTCTTCCTGGCTTCCATATTTTTTTGCTTTTAAAAATATGCATTTTATAATTATATTTTTAATTCTCAATCATAATCAGATAATCCAATCCAAAAACAATTACATGGAAGTACATTAAGTGCGTACAATATCACACATAAGAGAACAGTGGGGAAACTGGTGGGGAAAGTGAATGAAGTGTCATAAATTGTAAATTTCCACCTTGTACGGTACTTAACGCGGGGGTCTTACGAATACACATTTTGTAACCTTCGGTCTAGGCAATTAGCAGCCAATTTTATATGTAAGCATCCATGTGTAATTACACAGTACTGCATTTCCAGCTGAAAAACATGGTACTTAATGCATTCAAGGCTATTATATGGCAAGGACTCATCAGCATAACATGTGGAGGGCTGTTCAGAGGGTAAAGAAAAGATGTCTAATAAAGCTCCTTTTTGTCGGTGTACAGTCAGTAAACACATCTTTTGCCAGGTCTACTAACCATAATTGTGAAAATACTACATGTACTTTGTCAAACGTACAATAAGCTTATATTCGATTAAGCATTCAAAATCACAATAATAGGCAGGATTTCAATCGTTTCACGTCGATCGATATCTTTGTGAGAGATATGAGATGAGACACAAAGAATTGCTTGTTTTTCTATGGCTCCACGCAAATGGAATAATCACTTGTTTAGTGACGAGAACACAATAGCCAAAGCACTTAACAGAAGTGTAAATGGGCTTTCTTATGTCTGGAAGGGCTAGTATGAAAATCAATAACCTTGGTTCCTTCTTCACTTAATTCATCAGATTTCTCTTTCCATCCATCTTAACATTATTAACTTCAACAGGCACACTGTACAGAGATCTCACAGCCAGACCTGAATATGCAGCAGATATATTTACACTATGGACACAGGCTTTTCAGCATAGTGAACACCTACAATTATGCTGAGCAAATACACATGGTTGCAGCTCACATCGAGATGGAGGGACAAAGGGAGTAAGATGCTTCTCCTCTGATCTTATCAATTATCGTGTTTAAGAGACAAAGATAGTCTGTGCTCCCTCGCCCCCCCCCCGCATTCATCACACCCGTACTCCGTAATTATCTAGCTGAAAGTAATTACCATCAAAACCTCTGATTAGAATCTCCGTTGCTCCCAAAGTCAGAAGCTTGGGAGAAGAAACAATTTAAGTTA
This sequence comes from Gadus morhua, assembly GCF_902167405.1. Lineage (NCBI taxonomy): Eukaryota > Metazoa > Chordata > Actinopteri > Gadiformes > Gadidae > Gadus > Gadus morhua. Next base: position 11,348,256 of record NC_044053.1, read on the forward strand.
TTATGATTTTTTTTTTCCTCACTACAACATTTGCAAACTGTTGTCGTTTAATTCATTTAATTGTAATGGAACAGGAGATATGACAGGGGAGTCATTCTGATTGGATGAATGGAGAAGAACATTGGCATTGAAGTCCCTGATTGAAAGTGACCCCAGTTTATTAACAATAGGGGCTAATTATGATTCACTGATTACAACTCCTGAAAGAAATCAGGTGTTAAGGATGCCCCTTGCTGGTCACATTAAAACCTCATCTGAAGGTATTTATTTTTAACATAGAAAGCTAGAACTTCACTGTTTCTTTTGTAAGAAGCCATCATTATTCACAATTCCCTTGTTTGGATTGTTGTTTCAGTAGAAGTGATAAGAGAACAAAAGAAACAATCCTGTTTTAGCTCCATTTCACTCCATTGGATGTTTGTGATTCCAGCCGGCTCCCACTTTTCTTTGCTCATCTTTATTATCCACTTCCATTTATTTTGATTGTCTCTCTCTATCCTTTGTCTCCAAATGATTATTCGCCTCAGATTTTTTGTGCTGTTTTTGCATCTCTCTCTCTCTCTCTCTCTCTCTCTCTCTCTCTCTCTCTCTCTCTCTCTCTCTCTCTCTCTCTCTCTCTCTCTCTCTCTCTCTCTCTCTCTCTCTCTCTCTCTCCCCCTCTCTCTCCCCCTCTCTCTCTCTCTCTCTCTCTCTCTCTCTCTCTCTCTCTCTCTCTCTCTCTCTCTCTCTCAAGCTGAGGTCACGCCGCCCTCCAGCACCCTTCCCAGAGCGAGGATGACATCATCACTCTACGGCCGCCTTCCCAGAGTGCCCATTCATCACTCTCATCATCATCATCATCATCATCATCATCATCATCATCATCATCATCATCCTCCTCATCCTCATCATCCTCAACCTCAGCCTGGCCGCTGCATTTGCTCACTAAGACAGTGATGCACTTCCACACAAACACACACACATGCACACGTACACGCACACACGCATATGCATACACACACGCACACGCACACACACACACACACACACGCACATACACATATACGCATACACACACACATACCCACACACATATACACACACATACACATGCATACACACACATACACACGCATACACATAACACACACACACACACACACACACACCCCCACACCCCCACACACACACACACACACACACACACACACACACACACACACACACACACACACACACACACACACACACACACAAATACACATAGCACACAAACACTCATACACAAACACACACCTACTGCAGAAAAACAAAAAAGGGCAACAGCCTCCACCATGTCTATGGGATGGTTGGACGAAACAACGAAGGAGTACAAATCTGGAGCAGGAGAGGAGAGAGAGAGAGAGGATGTTGGTGGAGGGAGAAGGAGAGAGAGAGAGCGAGAGCGAGAGCGAGAGAGAGAGAGAGAGAAAGAGAGAAGGAGAGAGAGAATCCTGCTAGGCGAGGCAAAAAGCTCTGACCTGTGCACTTTCAACAATGCGTCTCAATAAACCACAGCGGTGCAGACAAATCTGATGAGTCAGACTCAGGGCTACACGGGGAAAACAGCAACATAAAAAAAAGACCCCCCCCCCTCCCCTGCAACTCGCTCCTCCAGCACCCCAGGAGGGCAGGCACACTTCCGCTCTCTTAGTCACCAGCTCATGTAAAAACAGGTCAAGAACAGCCCTCCCCAATACGGGAAAGTGCAGCTCATGGTGTACCCACTTCAAAATAAAAGCCCTCCATGTACGTTGAATCCTCCTGCCTTAATGCAGGGAACATGAGCATATCCCAGCAGCGCTAGTGATTATGTCGGTAGGATAGAGGCAGGGTGCTTCCATTGGGTCTTTAACCCGCCATCACTCCCGCGCTAAGTGAGGCTGGAACTACTTTGTCGCTGTTTTGATTGTTGGTTTGCTTAACTCACATAGTCATGAAACGCCTTGGCCTCACTCGAGTGTTCACAAGTCTCTCTTCGCTCAGGCGCGGCGCAGTACAGGTCCCAGAAGACACTGCAGGGTTCGGGGTCATGGAGAGAAGACGCAGGGAGACAAGAGAAGAATTAGGGTCCGCTGCTGACACTTGAGGGATTTGACTGTATATCTATTGAATGTTTTTGGTCAAATGGAACTTGGTAAGCATCAAATTGCCAAGTTCTAGAGCAGAGATGTATACTTTCAAGAAAAAAAGATCTTGGTGTTCATTTATGTTTTCATAATATGAGTTTGAATGGTAAATGTTAATCTGAGTGTGATGGTACATGGTCATCTGAGGGTGAATGGTAAATTTTAATCTGAGGGTGATGGTAAATGTTAATCTGAGGGTGAATTTGAAACTTTATTTTAATTGTGATTGGTAAATACTAATCTGAGGGTGAATGGCAAATGTTAATCTGAGGCTGAATGGTAAATGTTAATCGGATGGTGAATGGAAGGTGTGTTTGATCTGGTGTGACACTCACCACCACCAGGAATGGAGGAAGCCTGGAGGTTCCCCTAATGTGATGTTCTTTTCCCATCGGATCTGACAGAAAAATAGAGAGGGAGAGATAGAGAGAGAGAGAGAGAGAGAGAGAGAGAGAGAGAGAGAGAGAGAGAGAGAGAGAGAGAGAGAGAGAGAGAGAGAGAGAGAGAGAGAGAGGGAGAGAGAGTGAGAGAGAGTGAGAGAAAGAGCGAGAGAGAGGGAGAGAGAGGGAGTGAGAGAGTGTTAATTAGGTGAAAAGCTGGTAATGGGTAACAGAAATCAAAGGAGATGCATTAGAGATTTTCAGATCGTATAAACAAGTATGACATGACCATTAAGTACATTACAACAAGGCTGCAGGGAATTATTTTAGGCAAATAATGTTGCAAATATTCCCTTATTCTCATAAATACTTTGCTTTGGATACGTGCATACATTTGTCTGTGAGTGTGTTTGTTTGTGTGTCTCCCTCCCGGGAAGCATGTACTGGGCGTGTTGACATATCTAGTGCGTGAGGCTCCTCTACTGATGTCAACCGCCTATTGTTTGTAGTTGTTTGTATGAGAAGAGATGACCTCACGGCCTGAGGTGCCTCATCAACGCATTTATTGTATCGGCAAGAACACACAGGTAGTACATCATCACAATGACGGTCAACTACTACGCTCTCCCTCCCTCCCTCACTCCCACCCTCCCTCCCTCACTCCCACTTCCTTCCTCTATCCCTCCCTTCCTTCCTTCCCCAGTCCTTCCTTCCTTCCCCAGTCCTTCCTTCCTTCCTTCCTTCCTTCCGTCCTTCCTTCCTTCCTTCCTTCCTTCCTTCCTTCCTTCCTTCCTTCCTAATCCCTCCCTCCCATCCTTCCTTCCTTCCTTCCTTCCTTCCTTCCTTTCTTCCTTCCTTCCTTCCTTCGTTCCATCCTTCCTTCCTTCCTTCCTTCCTTCCTTCCTTCCTTCCTTCCTTCCTTCCTTCCTTCCTTCCTTCCTTCCTTCCTTAATCCCTTCCATCCTCCCTTCCTTCCCCAGTCCCACGCTCCCTTCCTGCCTCCCTTCCTTCCTCCTTCCCTCCCTTCCTTCCGTCAACCCTCCCTCCCTTCCTTTCCTTCGTCCATCTTCCTACTCTTTCTTCCTTTCCAACTGTCTTTCCATCGCTCCTGCAGCGTTGTCTCCCCTCTCCTTCCCTCCTTCTCTCTTTAGAACACGCCAGCAGCCAAGGTCAGCCCCCCCCCCCCCCCCCCCCCCCCAGCTGACATCACCCAATGGGCAGAGTCGAGCTGATTTATGATCGCATGATGTTCACCGAGGTGTGTGAACACTTTAACACCCATGAACAATCACAGACACACACACACACACACACACACACACACACACACCACGCACACACACACACACACACACAAACGTACATCGCTGCATAGCCTACACTTAAAAGATTAAATTAGATGAAACAGAATAAAGCAGAATAAATAGTGATGTACACACACACACACACACACACACACACACACACACACACACACACACACACACACACACACACACACACACACACACACACACACACACACACACACACACACACACACACACACACACACAGGTTATTATTCTGGATGGCAGCTGCAGGGGTCAGCAGTCTGAACGACCTGAGCGTGACCTCTTGAATGTCAGCTCGCTGTTGAGGGAACCTCTTCATAAACACAATGACAGCTTTGAGTTCTTGACTTTTAAAGACGGCCATCTCTCTGTTTATTCTTGCGCCAAATCCCAAATTGTTACGTGAGAAGACAAATAAAAAGGTGAACACAGGATAACATTGTCAAAAAGAAACGTTTTGCTCATTATATCACGCAACCGACACTATTAATCACAGACTAGATGCAGACAACGACGATGCCAATTTAAACATAGATTGCTTATTTTATAGAATTGCACATATTCAAACCAATGTTGACCTTTTAAAATGTTAGTATGTTTCAGTTTTCTATGTTCTGTATGTTCCCAACCATATTGCATGTTAGAAAATAGGAAATTCCCAGTGCAAATGAAGATGAGGAATCCTAATCTGACCTGTTGTGTCCCGTTCACACCTTTGATATGAGCCGCATGGTCATCCATCTGCTAATTTAATGGTAATCTCAGCATAGTAAAGATGTTACAGCGAGGAGAGGTTTTAAATGCATTCATCCTCTGCCAACTTCTCTAACAAAACATGCAACGTTTTTTACCAGTTAAACCTGATTACAAACGGTTCAACTCTGCAAAAATGAAACATCCTACATCTTTTTTATTGACCACATATTATCGATTATCTCTTTTCGTCTTTAGATGTACACACCATTATTGAGTGTATGAGTTGAAGCTAAAGTGTCATCTTGTTTATGCGTGTAATAGGAGTTTGGTTTGTGTGTTTGCGCTGTGCTTCTGTGAGTGCATTAGGCCATGTCAGGCTCTCATGTCTGAGACTGTTTTAATGGACTTTGGTTTCCACAGCCTGGAGATGTAAACAGATGTGGGTGATAAACATTGTATAATAGGCCTTTTAAGCTGTTTTGGTCGACCCCTCCCTATTACTACTACAGTATCAAGGGGAAGGGGGAGAGAGGGGGAGAGAGAGAGAGAGAGAGAGAGAGAGAGAGAGAGAGAGAGAGAGAGAGAGAGAGAGAGAGAGAGAGAGAGAGAGAGAGAGAGAGAGAGAGAAGGAGGGGTGTTAAAGAGTGTGTGGTTGATTGTTCCTCTATATGAGGAAGAGTATGTGTGTGTAGGTGTGTGTGTGCGTGTGTGTATGTGTGTGTTTGAGTGTTTGGGCGCGCACACGTGTGTATGTGTGTTTGTATGCGCCTTATGTATGTGTAAGTGTAGCTCGTGCTACACCTCATTTTAACTCTGATTGGAATATGTGTTTTGATTGTTCTCGGCCTAACTTGTGAATCGTTGTGGATAAAAGCATCGGCTAAAAGATTGAAATTCAGTGTAAACAGTCTTACCTCTGAGAGAAAGGTCTGTGCGGACTTCTGCGCTCCTACATGCAGCAGGTATTCGTACACGTACAGCGCTAACCTGCACACAAACAAAAGCAGAAGACTTGAGGACACTCAGTCAGCGTTTCAGCATTGGAGCTGATATTAGCATTTGAACCATTGACTCAATTAAAAATTCATCAAATAAAAGCACAGCAGAAATACCAAAAATACAATGCAGATTTGTTGAAACTTTTTTTTGGACTGTAGAATAAGCTCACCACACATGCTATGGCAGCAAGCTAGTGGGAATAATTGACATTGAATGGTCCCCTGTTCGTTGGATTCATAATCATACTTCAATGGTTACAGTAACAAACAGCTTGATTGTAGTGACGAATACAGAAAAAGGGATTCAATTTGGCAGTTCGCGCTACGCTCAAATATTGGCAGAAAGAAGAAGAAAAGAAAGAAGAAATAGGTGTTTAAAAGCAATTACCTTTCTTGGTGGCTATTAGTTCAAATAATTCATATTACCTTTTTGACCATCTATGACTAGTTTTACTCATAGATGTTGGACCTTATTTATTAACAACTGCAGATGATTCGGCCTTTAAATTGTTGTCGGTTGTCTCGTTCATCCCTCCACTTTTTATGACTGTTATCTGTGTTTTAGCAAAGTAGAACATTGCACATCATTTCTTTTTATACTACTTCACAAAAACCAGTGGGGATTTTCAAACAAAATGAACCAAAAATGGAGACAGGCAAATAAGTCTGAAGTTCTGTCTTATCCTCGCTTGGACATCAGAGAAGTAAGCTAACACGAGGGGGATCCCCTCCCACTCACTCCGTGGAGCTGATACAAGCTGATACAAGCTGATAGCTACCAGAGCAGACGTTCTGACATTTAGCCATAGTGGAGGGGGTTTCATAACAGCTTTGAATACAGGTAAATAAGCTGACCCCGTCACACTGCAGAACTCGGCATTCATGCTTTTGTGCTCTGAGAGACCCAGACTGGGCGCTCTCAGACAGAGGTAAAAATAAACGCCCCCAGACGCTTCGGTCTGCCCGTCTGTGAATGATGGACTGCACACCTTTCCGCTCCGCACCCAGGTACTTTGTCTCCTTCCGTCCCTCCGTCTACGCCTTCCCATTCAACCCGTCTCCGTCTTTTTTTTGTGGTTGCTTTCATCTGTGCCCCTCTGCGCTCCGGTCTTGTTGTTGTTTTTGTCCTCTCCTTATCTATCCCTCCTCTCACAGTCCCATCCGACGAGAGGCGGTGTTTGTCTGATGAAAGGATGAAGGTGAGCAGCGAAGGCTCGCCTTCTAACCCCTCATCACAGCCCACCCTATACACCTTTGTCCCCCCCCCCCCCCCCAAACCCAGACAACTCTTCCTCCTTTGGCCTGCCACAGATGTTCACCCAAAGTGATGGAATATTTCACCGGGGACAAGGTTAACAGAACAGAATGAAAGGCTTACAAAACTCCTGACACCTCTACAGCGCAGAGCATGAATTAAACATTCACCCCTCTTTGGTGTTATTCTTTCCCCCCCCTCCCATTTTGATCTTTTTTTTGGGGGGGGGGGGGGGGGATGAAGTAGGAAGATCTCGAGTAGGAACACACAGGTTCAGTCATTCGGTGGCCCGTGTCTCTGTCTCTGTCATTCCCTTTTGATCCCCTCCCTCTCCCTTCCCTGCCGAGCGAGCCCACTTTACGTAAAGGACAGTTGAAGCATTCAGTATGCGTTGTCCTTAAACGTAGTGGCAGTGATGAGCATTGGTGACGCGAACTTCGTACGTACACGCAAAAGAGTCGCCACCACGTGTGGCACCTGCCTTTCTAGGCCTTTGTGTTCGCCTGGCTCAAGTGAGATCCTCGAAAAGGCTACGATGGCTCTAACAAGGCATCTTGGCTCTTGACCTGCGACCCTGATACAAGAGACGCACGGCGACGGCAAAGAAAGGGAAACAAATCCTCAGCCAGAGGAAGGAGGGTTGGCTGGAAGAGATAAGAGGGTGCCACGGTGGAAAGTAATACATGTTGCTCAGGAGGAGACAAACATGACTTCACTCCCAAGTTTGCATTCAGGCTGCTGACACAGCAGTGAGCAGTTTAAGTGTACGGTCGAGGGCAGTTTAAATACACAGCTAGTTTGTATCTATTCACCGGCATCTATTAAACACACAGAGGTCCACATGGGCTTTCTTACCAGCAGGCTCTAGGAGCAGAGTTCAAAAGGGACTCGCAGCAGATCAAAAGAAGGAGGCATTTTATCACACATCTATTTTACCGATCTGTTTCGAAGAATGTCAAATAACTGCACCTCCCAATTAATTCTGCCAATAGGCTCTTGAAGATGTCTTGCACAAATGCTCTTTCTCAACTACAGGTCACCGGAACATTCCCAACGCTAAACTTTGTAATGTGTGCAACACAAGGGACTGAGTCAAGCTAAATAAAATGGTATATATTTCTACACTAACAGGATGGGTTGAGGCAGGGGCAGCAAAAGGTTAGACATTCTTGATTTATTTGTCAAATAAACTACATAACAGAATACAAAGAAACCAAATAGTGAACCAGCTTTTGACTCTACTCAAAGCGAGAGGCTTTTGTAATCTCCAGCACAAGAGTCTGCCCTTGCCTTGAGCTGTGTACAGACGATACGGCGGTCGGCGGTCGAAACGGCAGCCATAATTGAGCTGCGCCAAGCCGCACCGAATCGAACCGCACCACGCAGTGGAAACAAGGGGGAATAAAACAGGAATTTTAAGTCACGATGCGCTCGGAAAACAAACAAAGCAAATTTCTGTAGCATTGGCCTATACGACGCAGTTCGACCATTTCCATGATAGGTAAAACAATACCTTATTAAAGCATGCAATTGTGTTGTACAACGAAACGAAATAAATAAAAAGAAAACGTATAAAGTGCTTGCATGTTATTGAAGCCTACAGCAATCGTTACTTAACTTGTGTGGCGGTGCCTGGTCATTTGTTCACCCATGTGCCATGGCAACGCAAATGCTACCTGCTGTAGTAATCTCATTGGCTGAATCTTTGAGAACGTTTTAGACTCAATCAATATAAGGTTGTGTGGAGACGGAGCTCTGTTCGTTTGTATATCTAATTTACGTGAATCAGTTCTCGTCGTTCACCTTCGGGATTCGTTCGTTGTGAACAAATCGTTCGCGACCAACCCATCCCTAGTGCGCATGCGAATGTGTGTGTGTGTGTGTGTGTGTGTGTGTGTATTTTTGTGTGTGTGTGCACGCGCGTGTGTGTGTCTGTGTGCGCACCTATCTTCACATGAGCCTCTGACCTTGATCTCATTCAAATTCAAGTGGTTGAGTCTACAAGAGAGTCACGATTTAATGACATTCTTAATCTTGCGTTCTTAAAGACCTGATGGCTCTGTTGCTGGATCAACCTCCAGAAGACCTGATGCTCTGGGACCAGGGAAGAACGACTGGCAGGAAGGGGAGAGCTTAGCCTAATGAAGAAGGGAGTCAAAACAATGGCCATCCTTCATACAGCCTCTGTCTCTATAAGCGTGGCAGGGCCACAGATACGAGTTTGCCTGCTTGTTCCTTCAACAATGCAACATCCACCAAACCCCCTCCCCCCCAACACTGCTTACTGACTTGTATGCAGAAGCATCTTTTGAAGTAAGATTGACAAATCACTACTAGTTTTGGTGATTACATTCGTCCATGTACCTATCTCTTGGCCCTGTGTACTTCTACTTGGCTGTCACATTGAAAAGTGTGAGATGTGTAAACGCTATTATCAGAGTTCTACAATGGGTTTGCTCCTAATTTATGGGACGGTTAAGTGGGCTAGGGGAGAGAGAGAGAGAGAGAGAGAGAGAGAGAGAGAGAGAGAGAGAGAGAGAGAGAGAGAGAGAGAGAGAGAGAGAGAGAGAGAGAGAGAGAGAGAGAGAGGGAGAGAGAGAGAGAGAGAGAGAGAGAGAGAGAGAGAGAGAGAGAGAGAGAGAGAGAGAGAGAGAGAGGTTATGCTGATTTGTTTTTCTTATAGACAGACCCCCCAAAAATAGACAGATGAATGGACTCTGGGAGGTGTCGGAAGGCAAGCAGAGGAGCATAGCTCCTCAGCATATTCTACTGCTGAGGCTCTCTGTCGGAGCAGCCAGGCCCCCTGCTGTGACCTCCTTCTTCAAAATGAACACAATCCCAGAACCCCCCTTGCAAAAAAATTGCAGCACCGCAAAAACTAGGCTCGCTATCCATCGGCTACATCTAAACGCACACACAACGGTCTCAGGCCAGCTAGACAGACGGAGAGACCCTGTTACAGTTCAACAGCCATATTCGCTTCGTTAGTGCATGAAGAAGTTTAGTCTGAAATGTAGGCTTTATGCATTTTAATGAGTGCCGTCTGAGATCATTGCATGAGAGAAAAAAAGGTAAATCCCTGAGTGAAGTCAGGAAGTTGAGATTCTGTAATTACCTCGACAAGCTTTCTTGACAGAAGACTAAATTCTATCTGTCATGTCGCAGGCGGTGGAAACCTTTAAGAATCTGGAGGTATTTATGGATCGCTACGTTACAATGGAGAATGGAGAATAAAAAACGGAGGGATGTGGTGGCTGTGTGTGTATGTGTGAGTGCTTGTTTAATCTCAAAACCATTCGCTATTCACCACCACATGCGGTCTAACTATTTTGACACCTTGTCTACAAATTTTACAAAGAATGCCAGAAAGAAGTGGAAAGGAGAGTAAGCCTAAACGCTGGTTAACTGAATGGATCTAGAAATATTTCAGTGGTATAATAATGGTCATTATAATGTGAGCCCAGATGTTTGTGTTTATTTTTATAGTCATGTTCAGAATGGCAAAATCTAAGCAATAACATCATACCTTTTATTTGAAGTTTAAATACATCAGGCCTTTCCTTTCACTAAAGATTTCTGTGCATTGTTTAAAAAAACAACGTTATCTGTCTGACGTTAAGGATCCAGCTGTCACTGTGTTTGTGATGGGGATGTGAGCCATTCTTTCATATCAGGTCTTTATCATCACAACCAACAAAACCTTTCCCCACCCGGCCCAAACATGACCCCAGCCAATGACAGACGCCCATCTACATGAGATAAAATATAATAATAATAATAATAATAATAATAATAATAATAATAATAATAATAATAATAAAAACAATATCATTAACTCCCTTCCCTCCATTCAACAGCTCCAAACCAAACAACCGCTTCTCACAGCTCTAAAACCAAGCCACCGCCCCTCCCCCGCCCAGCGCCGTCACCTGTGGTTGGAGAGCATCCCGCCCTCACCCCCCTCCTATCGTTTACAACTCGGCCGAGGTTGGAGAGGGAGCGAACAAGAGCATCAAAAGAGAAAAAATATATTATAAACGGCAATCAAGGCACTGCCCCTGCCGAGGACACCCTGTGTGTGTGTGTGTGTGTGTGTGTGTGTGTGTGTGTGTGTGTGTGTGTGTGTGTGTGTGTGCGTGTGTGCGTGTGAGACAGCCAAACACTTTCCCTGATTAATCAAGCCCAGCAGCATGGCTTTATGTGCCATTTAGAGTCCTGCTAAATGACTTCACTTCAATCATTAGAGTGGAGCGTCCAAGGCAGGAGACGGGCCTGTGCTTTACTACCCCCCCCCCCCCCACACACACACACACAAAAAGATTCAAACACATAGACACACCCAAACAGACACACACACACACACACACACACAAAAATTCAAACACATACAGACACACACACACACACACACAGACTCAATCAAACAAACACACACACACACAAAAACATTCAAACACATACAGACACACACACACACACACACACACACACACACACACACACAATCAAACAAACACACACACACACACACACACACACACACACACACACACACACACACACACACACACACACACACACACAGACACACACACACACACATATTCAAACACACACACACCCAAACAGACACACACACACCCAAACAGTCACACACACACACACACACACACACACACACACACACACACACACACACACACACACACACACACACTGTGTGTGTGTGAGTGTTTGTATGTGAAATCTGGGGGGTGCTGGTTGTGGGGCTGCAGTAAAGCACAATAAACAAAGACCAATATAGACCCATTACCATGCTGAATAATTCATCCTCTATATGTTGGGCAGGAGCAAAACAAGATCAGGAAAAATTACAAGCGAACCAACCATGGGGTCTATGGGAGCCATTACACTGGTAAAGAGCGTCTTAAGAACCTGGGCTATTTATACAAACACTCACACACTCACACACACAGAAAGAAACAGACACACACACAGACACACGCACAGAAACAAAATCACACACACACACACACACACACACACACACACACACACACACACACACACACACACACACACACACACACACACACACACACACACACACACACACACACACACAATCAGAAACATAAACACACACACAATGGCAATGGAAGCACAGAATATACCCCAAATCATTCATTTAAACAAGTCCCATTGGATTAATCCAATTTCCATCAGGCTAAAGTATGGTGTTGATGAATCTGTTATAGGGAAAGGTAGGGCACTAAGTGGGATAAACAAGTTGAAAGCAATGTTTCATATGACGTATACTGTGGGTGCATTTCTGGGGCCATTAGCTCTTACTTAGAAGACTACATTGCTGCCTTGCCAATGATTTCACACGCCAATGCACAAATGTGTGCATTGAGTAACACACACACACACACACACGCGCACGCGCACGCGCACGCACACGCACACGCACACGCACACGCACACGCACACACACACACACACACACACACACACACACACACACAACCACCCACACATAACCACCAACACATGCACAACCCCACATACAAAGAAGTGACAGGAAGTGAAAGGAAAAGCAATGAAATAGAGACGTCCAAAGAAAACAGAAACACAGACGATTAGTGAATGCACCAGGCAGACACGCGGATACTCTTGATGGAGGGATACAGATCAACAGCCAGATAAAGAAGGACCTGGGCGAGGAGCAGATAAAGACAAGGTGTAAAACAGAGGGATCCCAGATGAAAGACAACACTCATGGACACAGGGGGAAAGGAATTAGGAGCGATATAAGGAATAAAAGGTAAGGAGACACTGAAGGGAAGTGAGCGAGAGAGAGAGCACAAGGGGTTAATGATTAATGAAGGATCTGTGGAGCGGTGGTAGGGAGGTCGGGACCCAGGTGAGGGCGGCCCGGTGAGGAAGGCCCGGTGAAGCGGTCCATGAGGGGAGCTGAAAGGACGTCGTTATCAACCGCCACCCGCCCAGAAAGCCCCGAAGCATGGAGGGGGGATTGAGTTTCATGTTCAGGTTCAACCTTCCTATTAAGACGGGCTGTGCCACTATTAGAGTTAGTTGACACTTACTCACGTTTCAGAAAGGACCTTTAGAACAAGGTAGGCTTCGGGAGAGAGTAGTACTTCCTCTCTCTGCCAGGTTTTTTTCCCCAAGTTTGAGAGAAAGTCTCAAAAGGTTGGGGCCGAAGTGTCCTTTGGCATTCACGATAAGTCATAGCAAGGGGCTAGGATTTGGCACCGTAAAACTTTGCTATTCTTTGACAGGGGATAACCTAAATGGGGCCGCTTATTAACAGCACCCAATACTAACACAATTATCCATGGTGAGCTGATAAACCCACTAAGGACAGATGTGCTGGATATCTCTCTGGCCTCACAGTCTACTTGGCGGGCTCCGACTCAAACTCGGGCCAAAATGCTCGTCTCCCGTGAGTGCGCGTGTGGCTGAGGCTGAATGGCTGGCTGCTAGTTGATGCATGTCTAATTGGTATTTTTGCTGATAGTCACAAGTTCAATCTATATTCTCCATTACCCAACCTCAGCCGCCCCTGGGAACCTCTAATGGCTCCGCCTGAAGGGAGAGAGCTTCCATCGAGACGTTCACATCCAGTTTATTTTCTCAGGGACGCCGAGCTGTGTATTCTGTCCAGCTGCTCACTGCAGTGCACTACGTCGCAGAGGGAGGTGAGCGAAGATTTCACTCATGAAAGATAATTATAATCAGTTCATGAAATCAGCCCGGACGAGAATCGTCCATGTACGCAAATAAACCGTGGTTCTTCAATCGGCCCCTCGTCTTCCTTGTTTTGTATCAAAATGAGATGGGCTCTCCCGAGCTAATGTTTGTCCTGGCCTTTATCCCTCTTAACTTCAAGCAAACACGGTTAAGCCCCGAGCACTGCTTTGGCTGGTGGACTGGCTCCCTGACACCAGGGCTTGGCAGGGATCACTGAAGCCTTCACAGTGGGCGATGAGCCTGGCTGGTGAGCCGTGCTGCTGACTAACTTCAGATCTGTGGGAGAGCTTAGCAAGGCATTCACAGAAAAAAACAAATGGCCAATACACACAAGCACCCGCTGCTTCCAACCGCGGCTGACTGAAGTGCACTCAAGGGGAAGGAAGATGTTTGCTCAGAGGCCGACACGTAAAATGAGAAATTAAGATACAGTAAAGCGCTGGTTGTTGTAGTATTCCACTTATATTTCGTGAACTTCCTATGAATGAGGTGAAACATTCCCTACTGCATCCAAACTGGCTCGCAAGGTTGGGAATTTCGGTGTCCAGTAAATGTGGAATGTCCTGCATTGGGGGTTAACCGTTCCAAAGAAAAGGAAGCTCACATCCTGAATGGGAGAGTGAGTACGGTCATGGCCAACCTCAGGCTTTTGTTTGCGTTTCATTAAGTCCGGATCCCAAAATCATCATCTCAGCTTCTATTCCCCCCTACCATCACCACCCCACCACCCACCTCCCCCAGGAAGCTCCAGATTGGGAAGAGAAGAACAGCACAGAGACAGGCCGGCCTCTATGGTTAGGGGAGCGCACCTGATTTAACCAAACTCACAGAAATCACAAAACCTATAATTCAAATGTATGATTGCAGCTGGAAGCGAAGGCTTCTGCTGATAAAAGGAAGCTCTTTCATTGTCTTGCATGTTGTGATTAAATAAATAAATACATTGATTTACAAACAGAATACATTCATGTACAACATGTTTTGTTCATGCACAGCCCAGAATAATTGTCCCAATGAAAGTCTGAAAAGCTTATTAATTTATAGTAAATGCTTATTAACCAACTTTATTGATCAACGCAGGAACCTCAGAGACCCGATCGGGGTCTAAATATTTTTTTTTTGTATTACCAGGGACACTGACTCCGCAACCTACGTCCAATGGAGTATGGATGTATGGATATACGAACACAAACAGAAAAAGAGATATTTATATTGAAAGATACAGTGGTATTAAAAGAAAGAAAGAAAATAATCATAATTTCATAAGAAATTATGAAACCACTGTTTTCATTTTAATCAATATATCATATCACTACACAACTACATTTGCTCTATCATACAATTATTACCCATCCTTTATGATGATAGACTTTCAATTTGAAATGTTGATCCATCGTGCAAGTAAATACAAACTACATGCGGAAAAGTCTGCACAATGCGAAAATAACAGGCATATTCTGTCGCTGTCATCTGCCCAAGGAGAGCGGACTACACTGACCAGATAACTTGTTGCGGTTGCTGAATATCTGACTATCTACTGGGCCTCACGAGGCTGTTTCCAAACCCCTACCCTGCGATGCACACATCACGCCTCTACGCCACTGCACCCTCGCTCCCTTATCAACTGTTTCCAAATGGTCGAATAGCAAACAGCTTGGGCAGAATTAGATTCATCTGAACTCTGGGCGTCTTACCAAACAAAACAATCTACTGATCTGAAGAAAAAAAAGCGTGTGTTTACGCCTATTAACAAGCCATTCGTATTGTCAATAATTTATATTAGTGTTGCCTTTTGAAACTCATTTTTAATTATACACTCTTGTACCCGATATTTCCAATAAGATACCCATGTTCCCTTATTAGCGTCAGCCACCTGAAACTGTTGGTCGTTCACTGTTATTCTCTGTCTATTTTTCCAAATCCCCCCAAATAGATTATGAGATTAGCTGTATTTGAATGAAAGTCAACCATGTTTGTTGCCTGGCTGCTCTGCATGGCTCCCTTTATTGACTCCAGCTTGTAGCGACTCTGGCTGGATACACCTTCCAACAAAGGACCGACGGGAAATGGCAAATTAGGGAAGCCGCAATTAGTACTTAGAACAGACAATAGAGCGAGGGGAACAAACGTCCGCGCAGCCGGATCAAGGCGTAATCAAGCGGTTACCGTACTCAAAGTGAGAGGATTTGAAGTCCAGAACATTGTACTGTCTCACAAATAACAAAAACAACATCGTGGTTGCTCACGGTCAAGACAACAAATGTGAAACTCAAAGATAGCAGAAAATGAAAGGTTTGCATTTCCTGCGATGTAAAGTTAGCATTTCCTGTTAAAGAGAAAAAGGGAAGGATTGTAGAAGGATGTGACAAGAGACTGGTCCATTGTTTACCACTTACTCATATCCAAGTGTATTAATCACAAAGATATAGCTTAACCTTGTAAACTGTTATACACACAATATTTTTTTGATAAATCAACACTTTTTTACATTTGAGTTGCGTTTCATTTGGTATGATTAAGTCACCTCTCGTGGGGCATTTGTTTAATTTCACAGCTCAGAGAGCACCAATGAATTCAGGATTGTTTTTCTTGTCCACATCTTTTCAACATGCTATAACAGTAAATCTTGAATACGGTGTAATCATATTCCATAATGCTATAAAATAATAAACGTGTGTTTACAGAGGGAACCTGGAATGTTTGATGACCATATTTTGCTCCACATTGAGCTCTCTGTATGCTTACGACATTTTCGAAGACACAGTGGATCATTGTACTGTCTAGTAGTGAGCCAAATGCCAACAGATCATGCTGACTGAATCCACAGCCGTGTAAGCAAGACTATTGTTCAGAATTACCCAAACTACACTTACGTTAACCTAAGGTTTCATGCAACCAGATTCTTCACATTTTCAACAGACCTCAGTCGTTTCATTTAAAATTTAGGGCAAACGTGAACTGCAGAATTTATGGTAAGCCGTGTGCAAACACACACACACACACACACACACACACACACACACACACACACACACACACACACACACACACACACACACACACACACACACACACACACACACACACACACACACACACACAAACACAACTCTTCCCCGAATAGACATCCAGGAATCTGGCTTTATGAAATAACATGAAGGATTTAAGCACCAGGCCGCTAACTAATTACGATCCATATAAAGATATAACTTATTTAAAGATACACCTCGATACTCAATACACAAAAAAACAGGAAGGCTGGCATCTTCTAGCAGACCTCAACTGAAGCCTCTGTGGTATAGCAGGACGCCAGAGAAAGGCCGGCACCACAACGTCAATGTCAGACACCCACAGAATGCAACATTACCCACTCATACAGCAGGCAGAGGCGGAGAGACACAGACGAAAGGGGAGAGACACAGACGAAAGGGGAGAGAGAGAGAGAGAGAGAGAGAGAGAGAGAGAGAGAGAGAGAGAGAGAGAGAGAGAGAGAGAGAGAGAGAGTTGGAGGAGGGATTTGAATACCTGCTGCCAGTTACAGATTGCCTCTAATCTTAGGATACAAATGTAGTTCTGTGGGTAAAGCCGTGTTTTGAACAACAAGTATTTCAGAAAAGAGGCAAAAGAAAAACCTTGAAATGGATGGTCGACTACAGCAAATGAGGTTATATGGCGTGGCCACTAATGTAGACTTTCCATACGGCACACAATCTCTCGGAGAGGACCAAAAAATCAGTAACACATCACGTTCCAGCAATGACAAATTGCGAACACCGAGATACCGGCATGAAAATCCAACAAGAAAATGTTACGTTCAAAAGACCACAGTAACATCAACAACCATACGCTTTAATCAACATTCCCGGCCTGCTCTTCGCTTACAATGATGT
Source organism: Gadus morhua (assembly GCF_902167405.1). Classification (NCBI taxonomy): domain Eukaryota; kingdom Metazoa; phylum Chordata; class Actinopteri; order Gadiformes; family Gadidae; genus Gadus; species Gadus morhua. Next base: position 11,365,733 of record NC_044053.1, read on the forward strand.
CATCCTAGTTCTTTGCGTGCGTGCATGTGTTAGCAAGCCTGCCTGCATGCATGGCAGGCATGGTGTGTGTAAAAGTGTGTGTGCAGCGTTACAGTGGGCGAGTCCTTACGTGTGTGTGCGTGATTGAGAAATAACATTAAGTAGAAGCTCATGAGGGAGCAGAGATCCCTCCGTCAGCTCTTTAAGAGCTGGATACCGCCTTACGGTTAGAGGGCAGAGCATGTCGCCAAGGACTTTACAGGCATCAGAGGGCTATAAAGTGGACCCCGGATTGGATCATCGCAAAATGGGTGGTGGGCAAGAAAGATGGCAGGGGGCTTCTGATGACGTACATACATGAATGAATAAACACAGAATAAATGCAGATAATGGTTGAGAGGGTTGGTCCGTGGACAGGGTAGGAGAAATAGATGGAATGGATATAGTTAGTGAAGCATATAGAAACTATTGCTTAATGAAGGAGAGAGAGCAAGAATCTAAGGAATAGCCTATTTTATGGCCGTGTGTGGATGTGTGCATGTCTTTAAGGGAGAGGAAGAAAATAAGAGAGGGGAAAAAGTGTCTGGCGAAAAAAGTGTGTTTGTAGTTGTGAAGGAGAGAGGAGTTCACAGATAAAGACACACACACACACACACACACACACACACACACACACACACACACACACACAAACACACACACACAAACGGAGAGAGAACGAGACGGACAAAGACACAGAGAGAGAGAGAGAGGGAGAGGATGAGAGAGAGCATGAGTGATCGAGATAGCAATGGAACGAGAACGAGAGAGAAAGACAGGTGCACACAGAGAAGTCTGAGGCAGTTCCTAAGCCTGGCCGTCACGCATGCTTAACCTTGTGCTAGTGTTTGGGTGATGCAGCTTGCATATCAATGATGTTAAAAAATATCAGCAGTGAGGCCTTGGACCAGCCTCCTCTCTAGCAGGCAGGCAGGGGAGGGGAGAACACGGAAAACTCAGAAACAGGAGCTGCAGTTACACTGTGACACCCAATACACCAAAACAAGGTAAGCCGCACTGAAAGCCACACTAAAACAAAGAAACGTGGCCATGAACACTGTTATGGAGAGTCAAAACGCTCGATTGGAGCGTCTTACGGTTGTATCGTTACACTGTGTAGATATTGGATAATTGTATGGTCAAAACCACACAACAAAGTAAATTCTAGGATGTTCGCCATCATTCCCCAGGGGTCGACTACAGATTTGTTTGTCAATAGCTTCTGTAGTGTTTGCTTAAACCTAAAGCTAATTTTACAGGTGATAGCGTGAAGCAGCATCACTCCCCGTCTCTAAGAAGTAGTTAAAACGCTAGCAGCGCTCGCTTCATCAACGCAACTTTCAGAAACATAAAGGCGATCGTTAATAGTATAACTATACTATTCATTGAGAAGAAAAAGCAACTTGCAATGAATTTCAGATACATGACGTTGAGCAGGATGGAAGGTGGTCTGCAAACAAACAGGTAGTCTGTTCCAAACCAGGACCTTTTGACTGGAAGATAAACACCCTAACCACAAGACCATACTGCCCCTAATTGTTGACCACATAGACAGACAGGTATTCTGACATATGCTAGAGTACAGTGTAATGGGAGATGATAAAAGGAATCCATTTCTATTTCCTCCGACCATTACTAATATCATAATGATTACCTATAACCCCGGCGTTATTAATCTTGCCCTCTAACGACCTAGACCACAAAGGAAGTACACTTCTTATCATGGCTTTTTGCCAATAGGATTTCAATTGTAGGATTCCCAATTCCATTTAATATCCCTGAAGAGAATAACAGAAGTAGGGAGTAAGTAGGGAGTTAGTTGAGATTTTTTAAGGTACACAGCGAGCAACAGGGAGAGAGAGAGGGAGAGAAAGAGAGAGAAAGAGAAAGAAAGAGACAGAGCAAGACAGAGACTGAGAGACAGCGACAGAGACAGAGAGAGACGGAGAGAGATGGAGAAAGAGATAGAGAGAGAGAGAGAGGGAGAGGGAGAGGGAAACCGAGGAGCAGTAAGGGGGAGATGAAAGGAGGCATTGGGTGACGTTTGCTTAATTAAAACAGGAATGTTGAGGGACTCCCGTAAGCATCCTCTGGGGGTGGTGCTGGGTGATGGACTGGTTCATCCGATCATCCATCCATGGAGGTGGCTCCAGCACCCTGAACCCTGGCGCCTCGGCTTTCCTTCCTTCTCGCACGCCTATCTGATGCAGACAGGGCCTTTCGGTCACGACGATCCTTCCCGAGGATCCCAAGATATGAGGTGGTACCTGTTGACTGACATGTCCCCCCCGCCCCCCCCCCCCCCCCCCCCCCTGAATCCACTCTCTCAGCTCGGGGAACTCGGACAGCTGATGTGATAGCAGCCTCTGCGCAGAGTGACACCTTTTGGCATCGGTATAAGAAGGAGGATGGATGCCATCAGATAAAATGGGACGTTTTAACAAGCTGTATAGCAAGGGAAAAACGAATTTCTGTCATGGCCTGCCAAACTGTCATCATCACTCAAACAACTTTGTGTATCAAGTGAAATAAAAGAGCAAAGGGAGAATTGTTGTGGCTTCCTTGTAATCCTAGATTGATGCTGCACTCTCTGAGGAACATTCAGAGCAGTTCAATGCCTTCCCCTGACTCATAAATGTGCGTATGTAATGGTAACAAGGTGATGGGTCCAAAATGAACACCTGCTACCAGCCAATGGCATTATATGTTGGACCATTTCGCCGGTGAACACAATTCAGTAATATATTTAAACCATTGGCCAGTGTATTTTGCCACCCTGGCAGGTAAAAGACAAAGTTCTAAGAGCATATTATTTTTTGGTATTTCTCTGCCATTCCCTAGAGCTTGATGTATTTTGTCGCCCACACAGCCAGAAACATCCAGACAGATGGAGGCAGATTTTAAGAGATGACATGTATGGAGAAGTAGAAAAAAACAAACAAGCCACAATATCCCACACAAATAAAACCAACAGTTGCTTTTACGCCAACCAAAAACAAGGCATAGTGAAGTGCAGCGAGATCCTAAAGTCAAAATGTGTGGTTCTTTTACACCGTGTGCTTTGGGTGGTTCCCAGAACACTTATTTTTTTACTCAACTTCTGGAGCCAAGCCAGTGGAACCAGGTGTAGACACTTACTAGTGTAAGTGATCCATGGAGGGGGCGATGTGTGCTGGAGAGCTTAGGCCCGACAGAATGCCTTGTCGGTGCACTAGAGCATGGTGGTCCTGGAGCCAAAGTCTCCCACCTCATCCAACCTCCGCCCTGACCCAGTCCTTTATTTTACTTCAGTTAATACTCTTCATCTCAATTTTCTCTCTATTGACGTTATTTGTGTTTTGTTCTTCAAAACAAGACGTATTAAAGACTTAATCAAGCAGTGACATAATGTCGGCAGCTCTTTTGGCGTTGAGCAAACGCAACGTCAGAGTCAACTGGAAGAATTATAAACCGAGAGATTGGGCAAGTTGGTGTCCTACATTCGTCTATTGTAAAGCAATTCAGTGTCAGCGACTGAGTGGCATCCTGGATTGCTTCTGTCGGATAAATAATCTCAGCATGCAATGCTTTGCCTCAGACACACAATGCTGGCAGGATACTGACTTTTTTTAGTGACGAGGCAGGTGTGTGTGTGTGTGTGTGTGTGTGTGTGTGTGTGTGTGTGTGTGTGTGTGTGTGAGTGTGAAGATGATCCGAGAGGCCACCTGGGATGTGAACATGAACATTTAGGTTTTCCACTGTACAGTTACATCAACATTATCGATCTAAATGTACCAGTCCAATAAAAATACACAAGGCATAGGGATGGAAGGCAGTGACACAAGTGTTCATTAGTCGTTTAAAGAATTTCCTTATACTCAAACCACCACCCCTCCCCCCTATATTATTGACCCTAATATAGACAACGGTTCCCACCACGAATGTGGGTTTCTACAGAAATACTGCATTCCGAAGACCACAGGCCCAGAACTATTTGGAAATGTCCTCTCTCTGCCACTGGCTGAAATCTATCCTGGTAGAACAAGCGCGGTTACACAGTCAGCGGCCTTGTACTGTCACTTCTAATAAAAATCAAGTGCCGACCGCAACACAGGTACAGCCACACAGAGAGAGAGAGAGGGAGGGATAGGGAGAAAGAGTGAGAGAGATAATTCAATAGGATGAGGCTAAGAGAGTGGGCTAAAAGGAGTGATGCTGACCGAGTAGGAGAGAGTAAGAGTTTGCCATGGGCATTTACGTGTGGTTTACTTTTTCGAAATACACCTTCTAACACTTTTGCCACAAATAATCTGATTGCAGACGTTTAACATCAACAACAAAATATTAATTCATGTTGGGAAAGATGGGAATCGGTTGCTGATCAAGGCTACCTGCAGAAAATGACTTAGTTGCCCACGGCAAAGAGAGAAATTGTCTTTCAACCTATGGAAAATGGCATATTTAAGTAAACTCACATATAATCTAGGACATTTTCTCTTTTTAAAACCAAGTCTGCTGCCTTAAGCTATAGCCAGATGCATACAGGCATTTGTCAGGTAGGTATTTACAAAGGACTCTGCCAACAACTACAACTGACCATATTCTTATTCAATAATTGAAAGAGTTGGAAAATATAAAAAAAATCTGGACAACATTTTGCAATGAAGAATTGTGAAATGAAGATATAGAACGAAATGCCAAAAATATCCCACACCGTTTCCTATTCGTTGATCTGGAAAATCCATAACTCACAAGATAAGGAATATTTATCCAAGACAGGTGACCAATGTTAACAACAATGTACCTTGGAATACTCCCCATGGACTATCATCACACACACTTGAGGTCAGACCATGTCAGCCTATACATCTACATGTGTGATGCGCCGCCCTCCATCAGCTGGGGTCTGTATAAGGGCAATACTACAACACAGTAAACTAATGATCCATCTAACTCTCTGGCTGCTCCCC
>NC_044053.1:11720699-11793199 GCF_902167405.1 Gadus morhua
GGGAGGACGGTGTACTGATATAGTCCCCCAGGGGTGGAGAACGCTGTCTTTTCCCGGGCCGCTCGGGTCAACGGCACCTGCCAGTACCCCTTCGTCAGGTCCAGGGTCGAAAGGTACCGCGCCGGCCCCAGGCGCTCTATTAGTTCATCAACGCGGAGCATGGGGTAGGCGTCGAACTCCGACGCCTCGTTCAGCCGCCTGAAATCATTACAAAAACGATAGGTTACGATAGGGCCATGCGGTCGCGCACCTGCTCCACGTGATCCACAGTGGTGCGGTGGGGGGACGGCTGGCTCTCCCAGGCCTCCTTCGCGATGTCCAGGATCCCGCGGGGTCTCCGCCCGTACAGCAGCTCAAAGGGGGAGAGTCCGGTGGACGCCTGGGGAACCTCCCGTACTGCGAACAGTACGTGGGGTAGTAGTTGGTCCCAGTTCTTCCCGTCTGCTTGCATGGCCTTTTTGAGCATCTGCTTCAGCGTCTTGTTGAAGCGCTCGACCAGGCCGTCCGTCTGGGGGTGGTAGACCGAGGTCCGGAGCTGCTTCACCTGTAGGAGCCTGAGGACCTCTTTCATCACCCGTGACATGAAGCATGACCCTTGGTCCGTGAGCACCTCCTTTGCTATCCCTACCCGGCTGAAGAGAAGCATGAGCTCACAGGCAACTGCCTTGGCGGTGGCGGCACGCAGGGGAAGAGCCTCGGGGTACCGGGTGGCGTAATCTACTAGCACCAGGATATAGCAGTGTCCCCGGCTGGTCTTGGGAAGGTGCCCCACGATGTCCAAGGCTATACGGTCAAAGGGTGTGACAATGATGGGCATAGGAATGAGGGGGTTTCGGGCGGTGGACCGGGGGGCTATCCGCTGGCACTCGGGGCACCCCTGGCAGTGGCGCTCAACATCCCTCTTAAGGCCCGGCCAATAGAACCTGGCCAGGATCCGCTCCTGGGTCTTGTCCATGCCCAGGTGGGCCCCCAGGAGGTGGGTGTGGGCCATAAAGAGCACCTTGCTAACGTAGGGACGGGGCACCACTAGCTGCTCCCTCACTCCCCCCTCCCCGGTGGCTACTTGGTACAACAGACCCCCCCTGGTGCTGAAGTGTGGGTGTGGTGTATGACTCACCGAGTCTTGGGCCTGCCCGTCGTGGACCAGGACGTGGCTCCAGGCGTGTTTGAGGGCCTCATCCTGGAGCTGGGCGGTGGCGAACTGGCCGGGTCGGGACGAGCCTCCCCCCCCCCCTGGTAAGAAGTCTGAGAACTCGGTGAGGGGGGAGCTCTCCGGTTCCTCCAGTGGGTCTGGCTGCTCGGAGGCCGTGAGGGTCTCCGGGGTGTCGGGGGTAGGTTCCGGCGTCTCGCTCCGGGCGGGTCCTCTCCCCGTGTGCACCGGGGACTCCGGTGGGGAAGGTCCGTTCCCCTCTGATTCCTCATCCTCCGCCGTCAGCTCTCCCGGGGACGATGGGAGCCGGGTGGCCCCGTAGGCCTGCCGAACCTCCCGCCCCCCTCTGCAGGGAGGGCCTCTCCGGCTCCGGATCTCCCGCGTCGGGTCCCACAGCCGGTGAAAAATCGGGCAGTCCCTCCCGATCAACAATGGTACCGGTAGGTGGGGAACGATCCCCGCCCGGATCGTGAACACTCCGTGTGGGGTACGGACAACCACGTGGCACATTGGGTGCCACGTGGTTGGAGCTGGGCCACCTGCCAGTTCTCCATCTGCCGGACCAGGTCATCCACGGTGTCGGGATGATGGTGGGCCAGCACGTGTCGGGCGCCCGGTGGGAGCCGCCGCAGGGTGTTATCAATAATCACCCGGTCGATTGGGCTGGGTCCCTCTCCCGTCGCCAGCCACCGCTTCACCAGCCGGCTTTGTTTTGGGCGACCTGCGTGCGCACGGCTCCCCGCACGTCGAACCGCCAATCCTGGACGCGTTGCGCGCGCGCCGCGAGGTTGTGCCTATAATAGGCCAATATTGCCTGTTTGAGGGCCGGGTACTGGCGGGCGACGTCCGCCGGCTGGTCCTGGCTCGCCTGCTGGGCGGGTCCGGTGAGAAACGGCGCCACAATGTGCGCCCACTGCTCCTCCGGCCAGCCTTCCCTCTGGGTGGTCCGCTCGAAGACCTCGAGGTATGCCTCCACATCGTCTTCGGGTCCCAGCTTGGTGAGGCGGCTGGTCGGGGCGGCGGTCGGCGCGGCGCGGACGGCGTGCTGAGTCAGCCGCAGCACAGCCTCGCGGAGCAGGGCGAGGCTCTCGGTGGTCTCCCGCTGCTGTTGCTGGGCGGCCGACGCCGCGGCTCCGTCCGGGTTCTGCATGGCAGCGTAGTGGGTTCGCTCAGATTGCCTGCACTCTCCACCATATGTGGTAACCGGCTTGGTGAATGAGCCGGGTTCCAAGGATTAAACACGAGGCAGCAATGGGTTAAGCCGTCTTTGGCGTTTATTCAGGAGTCTCTCTCAATACAATGGCGCTCTAGGGTCTCCGTGAGCCTCTAGGTCTCGCATTCGGTGCGTACTCCTGCCTTGTCCCTGCTCCCGCTCCATAGCCTCTTTTATGCTGGTTCCGGGCCTTCTTCCTCCCAGCCGCCAGGTGTCCCCCATCCCGCTGATTGGGGGGAAGGTCCAGGTGCTCCCTGTCGCCGGCTGGTGGGTGGCGGCGGTATACCCCGTCCTCCACGGTCCCCTCGGACCCGTCCGGACCGAGGTTTCAGGGGCGGGATGCCACAATATTCATTAATAATGTTATATAGATGGAGTATGAACCGTCAAGACCAAGCATTATGAATAAGGCTGCAGGACTCAAAGGATTGTAGTACCTGATATAAATCCCTGCATAGTACTTTAAATACTGAAAAGTAGTGTATTTTACTCTGTATTTACTTATCCATTATGAATGTGTGTCTCTTGCTACGGAAATAAAATATTCAGGTTACTTTGATTCTTTTTTCCTCGAAAAACAACAAAAGAAGAATGTGTTTTTTATACTCTCATTGACTAACCTCAACTTCTTCAATCTTGGATTCGAGAAAATAGGATATCTGATGATTGATAATTGTCTGGGCTTGTTCCATAATTGCCCTAATTAGGAGTTTCTTGTTTATTCTGTGGCGCTGTGTAGACTTTCCCATCCTCCCCCAGCATCTTCATTATATCCTCTAAGAGAAGCCTCCTCCCTGAGGCTCCCTGCTCTTCACTCAGCCGTTTTAACTTCTAGAAAGCTGGCAAGGAATCAACCAAATGAGAGCTGCATACCGGAGGGAGTTGGAAAGAGAGAGTGAGAGAGATAGAGGGGCGGGAGTTTACTCAATTATTGATCCTCTAAACCAATGACAAACAATTAATGTCTTGTCTCTCACATCTGTGTTGATTCATTTTCATATTTTAAGGATGGGCAGGAATACAGAATATAGCCGATATCTGAACCCTCTTCAGCAAAACAGAGGTAAAGGCTGACCACAATGGGTCACAATAGGTGCCCATTGCAGGCATTTAAACGTAAGTAGAGCACAGTTATTGAACTTCCATTCTAGAGGGCCTCTGCAGTGCTGCCTCTTTCTACTTTTTATACTTTTCTCATCAAAAGTATTAGCAATACTATATGCCAAGCCATCATCACAACATGGTATATGAACTTTTCTCATTAACACGCTGATGCTATCAACTCCTGTTTGACTATATTGTCTGACTGAAGATAACTTATTGTCTTGGCTTCCCGCATGCTTTGGGTTCAAGTAATCTGTAGTTTCAATGTAGTCACACAGCTTTTGCTGTCACCGTTCTTATCACCGACATGCTTCGACTTTACACACAGCAAGTCCCTGTTTGACCCTGTTTAGCATCTATCTTTATCACTGAACGCTTATCTGAATATATTCTGCTCCATTTACCTTTTGGGTTTGCCAGGTGCATTTGTAAGGTGATGGAGTAGGAAGCAACATCTTTACTGCACACTCCCAAGGCTAATAGCTAAATCTTCTTGATGACAGATATATTTGATTTTCTCCCACAGCTTCTAGTCTTTCTCCTCATCTCCCTGGATGTCTGCCAGTACCAGTTCCATAACATTACAGTTTCATTTTGTTTCAGATTTGTAAACATCTTATATTTTAATATGAATAAGAAATAGAAGCAGAATTCCCGAGATGTGCTCCTTACTGCAGTTCATCATAACCTCACTCGATACTGTGCACATTTCATCAGGTAGGATCGGTATATATTTGTTACATGATTGAAAATTAGTCATTCACCGACACGCACGCACGCACCAGCTCACTCACTCACTAATTTTAATATGTTATGTATTTCTCTTTATCGCTCAACTCCTGACTTATTGTCAATCAGAATGCATGGAAGTGAGAGTGCCTCGGAGGAGAGGTTTACCCCATGCGCACCCTACCCTGCTGCGGCTGCTGCAGCTTTCCTTTCATGAGCAACGAGCTGACTGAACATCTGACATGCTGATAGGCACTTGCAACTGCTCTCTGATCAGCCAGCAAAGATGCACGATTAGCTTGATTGCAGCAAAGGTGAAGTGAAGCTGGCCCACCACCACCCGCCCATGTTTTTTTGTTCATTCCTTAAAAGTCTAAACGAGGGAGGACGTTGACCATCAAATTACCATTGAGACAGCGGGCCACTCAAGTGATTAAACAGACTTTTATCAAAGCATTTCCTTTTCTTTTTTAAGTTGCTTCCCCTAGAAACCTTAGGTTCAAATTCAGTGAACCGTTCAATTGAGTTTGTGTGTACTGAAAGATGTTGCGCAAAGGTTAATTACTTACTAACAGTACAAAAGCAAAGCTTGACTTCACTCTGTCTTGGGACCTGCATAAATATTCCAAACAGCTGCAGCGGCGGACGCTGCACGAGAGTCATCCAGTAGGGGAGGTCATACGACACAAGTAGTCAGAGCACAGACTGACAGCTGTCTAATAGTTTTATCAGAGCGGACTGAAATCCCCTGGCACTGTTGAAGGACACTGCTCAGTTGCGATAAAGTATTTAATGCTCCAATATGTGTGTGTATTAGGCTGTGTTATACAATCCTGTTTCAGGACTTCAACCAAGCAACATGAATGCGTATCTTAGGCTAATTCGCTTGAGCTTTTCTGAAGCAAAACATTACACTTGGCAGTAGAAATCTGACAGTTGGTTCTACTGACTTGTCATGCTCAATCCTTGTGTGTCCGCCTCTCTGTGTGTGTGTGTGTGTGTGTGTGTGTGTGTGTGTGTGTGTGTGTGTGTGTGTGTGTGTGTGTGTGTGTGTGTGTGTGTGTGTGTGTGTGTGTGTGTGTGTGTGTGTGTGTGTGTGTGTGTGTGCCTGGGTGTTATCTTAGAGCTAATGCTATTCACTGAGCCCACATCAACATAATTTCTTAAACCACATTTTTCAGGGTGGTTTATGTTTGGGATTTTAGGATTATAATTGTTTAAATAACACAATATGTGTATCGTAGTATCTACTCTACATGGAAATATTGCAAAATACAAAAATCACAAGTATACTCGCAACATATGATGACCCATATCTTACTACCCTCCTGCAAGCTGAAGTTAGTTTGAAATAGCCCAGTGAATGCCGGTGAAATCTAGAATGTTTTCGACCTTGGATAATAAGTCAGCGCGATTAGGCTGGGTCCTGAGTTGTTTAGACAAGGAGACGATCCTCTAGAGATAATTTGTTTCGTAAACACCTTGCTTCGGCCTATTATGCAGGCGCCGCAGGCATCAGACCTTGCATTCTCTGGTGAGCCTGAGGAGCTGTTGTGTTGGGATGCGTGCAGGCACAGACATAAAGAGCTGGAGAGAGATTAACCAACCCGGATCCGGTGCCTGGTGTCATGAAGTTTCAGAATGACGTGGCTCTCTGTGTACTCATTTCATGACAACGTGAGGAAGAAAATTATAAAAAACACACCCAACCAAAAACTTTTATTTGGCAATGGCTAGGAGCTGCAAGTTGAAACGGTCACAGCTGCATATCCCCACTGAGAAAATTATTTTTAGACTTCAGTGGACAGTGCTGCAGGAGTTTTTCATACATACGTTTTCATACATGATTAAATGTTTTCAGTTATCCGGTGAGAGTTCAGATGGTGAGTTCTCCGGAGGAGCCTAGGTAGAGCTCGGCCAGCAGGAAACTTTTATTTTAAATTGAAATCCTATAAAGTGGAAATGTATCAATGTAGTTATTTTGAAATTCTGAAACTCATACAAAATAATTAAGGTTTTAGCTTTACCAGATACATGTTCAATCTTGAATTCCCGACCAAGTATATTTTTGAATCAAAAAACTAAATTGAATCTAAATGTTGGAAAATAACCACATGAAGGTAAACTTTGTGATGCAGATAAGGTATCCATTTAGTATGGTGGGAAATGAGGTTGAGTCACTTAAATGGGATGTCATATAATAATATAAATAATAATTACAAACAGCTCTCTATGTAATTCCTTTTTTAAATGTTATCCATATTTGCTTGGCCTTCTCATACAGTTTTTATTAATGGACTATAATGATACATTAAGTGGTTAGGAGGACTACATACTACTTAAGTTCCTTACTTACTGTACAGTAAAGTAAGCTACTAGACATCTACTTTGCTACACGGTCACACAACTTGAACGCTAGTAACTGTGCATAATATAACCTTATAACCTGTAAAAAGATGTGAACACACACCCTCCATAGAAATGTAGACCTTGTTGAAACACTCTAGGACGAAACCCCTATCACTGTCAGAAACCCATACATCACAAGGCTTAATGAATGAATCACTTACAGCACTTCAACTAACTCCATTTAATTAAAAAACAATTATTAAATCCGTCCTCAATCCCAGTTTGTTCTATAATGCAGATTCCCGCTGATTAATTGCCTCTTTGCTCCAGATTACAGGTTGAGCCTTTTGAGACAGCTTAGGTAAGCAAAACTCCCCAAGCATGCCACCAGATAATGGTTTTTAATTGAATCATATTCGACCAAAGAGGTACAGAACTGATGGGTAAGAGAATGGAAATGGCGTATGAAATGAGGCATATGTGAGGCTGGTCTATCTGCCCAGATGTGTTCTGACTGACAGCCTGCTTACTCAGGTGCAGGATATTAGTATCTACAGAGAATGAAGAAAAAAGAAAATCTAGCATTGTGATAAATAATGTATGATGTAGACTTCCGGAAAAAGTATTCAAGCTTTAAAAAATAATGCAGGCCATCTAAACAAAAGTAGCCTACAAAGTCAAGAAATTAAGATGTTTTGTGAGTATAATTACTCCTGACATTTTTAACCAAATAACCAAATTAAACACATATTACTAAACAACATCATCTCTTTCTGTATACATACCAATGGAATCATATACCACATATTTAACAGTTCATAGTCGTATGAACTATGAAGACCTATACCATAGAGTGCAAAGATACCTAATGGGGCTAAATGGATGTGGTGCAATGTTGCAAGCCTAGCGATGTTTGTGACCCTGAGAGGTTAAGGAAGTGAACAGTTGAAATGGAAGACCTGACACAGGATAAGGTCATAGGTTCACCGCCCCTCCATCAGCCAGGCAGATAGTACTTGGCCCTGCTGGGGTCTGATGCTATAGGTTCAATACCCGCCTTTTTATTTCACCTCAATTCGAGTGAAAATGATCTGTCTTTATTTTCCGTTAATGACTTTCAAAGCATGTCACCACGCTTGAGAAAATGTTTAAAAGAAAAACTAATATAAATCGTATTAATTTCATAGAAAATACAAAGAGTGAATACAAAACCCTGGTCAGTAAGGCTGCTTTAAGAAATCCATTAATTATCTGCGTAATTATTTCCTTGAACCTAAAGAAATTCAATTTTCATCATATGCTAATTCTGGTAAACCTATATCATTAAAATGTCACCGCTATGAGGCTGTACTGGTCCCCAAGGTTACAACCGACTGTGATAATTAATTAAGATAAAGTTAATAGAATGCAGTTTTACTTCAGTAAGCCTGGCTTTAATTGAAATACATAGCCGGCCCAACACAAATACAGTAATTGATTCTGATCTGGAGAACTCTAGCACTGAAATCTGAACACACACACACACACACACACACACACACACACACACACACACACACACACACACACACACACACACACACACACACACACACACACACGGGCAGAAAAACACATACATGTGAACTGCATACACACACAAAAGGTATTTTTTCTACATTCCAAGGACAAAAACCAACTTACCTTTTTAACATTTACATTATTTTCGAGCGGGTATCAATCAAAGATGTAAATGTCAAGACACTAATGCAGCTAACAGAAAAACATACAAACATGTGAACGTGTGTTTGTTCACCAGGAAGTAGTGAAAACATAGGTGCAGCTAATGAGGCAGTTGTTTAATATAGCGCAATATTTCAATCCTTAAGCAGTTTATGGATGTTTTGTCTGCAGTATACAGTACCTTATAAAGTGTTGCAGCTGCACCGCATAGCCATTTAAGCATTGTCCTACATAAACGCACAAGTTGCACGCACACTGCCAAGGGACTCTTTGGGCAGAGTATAAAAAGAAGGGATGAGATAGACAGAAAGCACTAAGCCGTCTCCCAGTGCTTTTGCCCTTGACTCTGTTGCAGTGAGGGGGGAGAGAGAGAGAGAGAGAGAGAGAGAGAGAGAGAGAGAGAGAGAGAGAGAGAGAGAGAGAGAGAGAGAGAGAGAGAGAGAGAGAGAGAGAGAGAGAGAGAGAGAGAGAGAGAGAGAGAGAGAGAGAGAGAGAGAGAGAGAGAGAGAGAGGTGAGAGAAACAGCATGGGAGGAGAGGAGAGAGGCCGGGAGAGACACATGTGATTGCACTATTCATTAACCCATACACCTCTTAGGGTAGTTTTCACGGGCTGGCAGGCGGATGAGAGGAGGATAAGAGTGTGGAGCAGAGGAGTGGCTGAGAAACCACAAAGTATGAAGTGAAGGCCATTGTTAATTAACTTCTTCTGACAGCAAAAAAGTAATATGGCACCCAGGTGTACACACTCTACACTGTCATATAACAAAAAATGACTCCCATTGGAAGTGGGGAGAAGTTAATGTTTTTTTTGATATGATGCGATAATTCAACAATTAGATATAATAATAATTAGGTGAAGATATTATCTCACATTCATAATTATTCATATTCCCTCGTTGAATGATGGGGGTATGGTATTAGGAGATAACGAACAGGGAAAAGCAATCCTTAGTATGCTAAACAATTTATTATCTATCTACAACAAAACAATCTGTTTACATTCACAAATGTTTACTATCAATCTACAGTTTACAATGTTATGAAAGTTATTCAATAAATAAATCTATATATTATACCAACCTCTGGGACTATTGACTTGAATATAAAAAACAACAATAAAGTTCCAAGATCACATCGTCTTTGTAAAATCGGATCCAATGCTTTGTGGGGTTCATCCTGTCATCTTCACCATCTCCAGTACCGAAACACACTTGGTAATTGACAACCTACTCTAACCACACTTTCTTATTCACCAGAGTGCCCAATCACGCCTGGTTATTCTATCCTACAGTTTTCTAATGTCATCGAGTGGCCGTAAACAGGCACCTCCTCGAGGTCCACTCTCCAGAACTTCCATCATGATAGCTAGGTAATACTGCACTCATGCACTGTGAATAGACTGGCAATTCGCTGGTTAACAGAACATTACCATGACCATGATGGCACACCCTCTTATCGCAGTGTGTGGCTGGGGGTGGAGGGGAGCTTAGAAAGTTGCAGCTTGAATTTGATGTGGATGATGATTTGAGTCTCTGTCCGGTGGGAACTCACCATCTTGTGTTGCAGACTTTCCAGAGCTGCTGGAATTTTTTTAACTCATTAGAGAAAAAAGAACATGCAGAGAAGACAGAAAATGGATGGGGATTTGAAAAACTGTACAGAATATTACTTATTCTCTTTTCGAAGTTCGTATATGATATACGCATTTGTAATTCCTACTGAAGTCGTCCTTCACATTAAAGAAGAATTCTGGTCTCTACCCTAGTGTCTATTCTTTTATGCCGATTGAAGGATGCCATATCATCAATAACCGAAGGCTATAATTTGAGCATAATAATATAATATATGATGCCGGCAAACACCTAAATAGAACCCAGTTCTGATCCAAAGGACTTTAAGGAAGGATACAGGCTTTGTATCAGTAAGGAAGCAGATTTACCTTTGGCGATCAAGGTGGAAATGCACCCTACATTGTGGTCCATAAGTTAGCATCTTGTTCAATGTGTAAGAAGAACTCCCTCGAGCACACAGAGCTTTCTGTGTTCAATAGTTACACCATCGGGGGTGAAAGGAGCTCCTCTCCAACATGCCATAAAATTGGTTATGGCTTGGAGTTGTTCCAATTACAGTCATTTTTTGCTGGAGAGCTTTCCAACCCATTTCGAAAGGGCATCCTGCCATTGGAACAATTGCCCCCCCAGCCTGACCAATGTTCCACACTGTGGCCAAAGTCATGTTCATGAAAACATGTCAGTTATTTCTTTCGCCATATGGTGAGGAAGCAGCAGTAGATCATTAAATTCACCGCGGGAAGACCCTGCACTCTGGGTCAGTTCAGTTTTAGCCGCCTGATCTTTCCAGAGATGACCCAAGACCCTTTGCTTTGATGCTTATTGAGGTTGTATTGTTAATCGCACAATCTAACCTGAAGGTCAACTGTAATCAATAATACAAAGAATAAATCTATATCGTTGTTTTTCACCAATCATATCATTAAAAAAGATTTACTGACCTACAGAGGGTGACCTTTGTTCACAATACTTTAAGAGACGCCAGGGAGACTTTCAATTTAGACATTTTATTTTCTTTAAAATTTTAAAGTAGAGTTGCCCTTAACAATTTTTCCGTAGCCTGAAATTCGCCCCTGGGATGACAGATGACGGCAGATAACAACGGGGGACATCTCTAATTTCCTGCCTGTTCCTAAGTATGATTGAAGGCCATGTCACAGCACAGTTCGTGGCGGTCCTAAATTTTTTTTATTCCAGAAGATACGTTTAAAGAACAATTTTCCCTTTTTAAAGTCACTGTGGTGTTCAATGAAAGATGAATAGCAGAGGATACTGTGCCGCATTCACAACCGCAACACCTCTTTGGGCTGGTTTCCGAAAGGCTTTTTTGATTTTCTTCAGTTATTTTTTCATTACTGCGTTGTACTCTCAACAGTCAATGCTTCGTGAGGAGGGAACTAAAGTCTCAAATCACTAATTTCCTAATCAATTCTAGAACTCGAAAGAAATACCGCTGTGTTAACTCATACGCACGGCATGCCGACCTCAGGGTTCATTGGCCTTTCCTCTGAAAGCTCATGGGGCTTATAGCCTTTTGCCTTCATTTTTCAACCCTAACAGTGGGAAGTGCACACACATGCAGACGCAACACGAACCGAGAAATTAGTGCTCTGTCTAGTCATGTGGCTCTCCGGGTACAGCTTTGAGTTTTGTTGGAGCCATCAGTCATTATAATACAAGCTATAATCCGTTGATTCATACATTTCCCAAAAAGTTCTATTTAGAGTTCCATAGGAAACAAGTCTGTACAAAAGTAGAGCACTTAAAGAGAAGTGTGTATGATGTTAATTGTAATGCAATATTTAGCAACACTCATTTAATCAGCCTATGATATAGCAAAAATATTGTTCACCAATACTTATATATATATAATGGGAATAGTGTGGATTAAGAATAGTAAATATCATCATTATGCAAGCGTTATAATGCAGCATACGGACACATCTTCCTAATATAATTGAATAGCATTGATAAAAAATATAATGTAGCACTTTAGAATAACTGGAACTTTTAAGCAGTAATAAAGCAGTACCAAATAATGAATACCTCATTAATAAAGCATTGTTCATGCATGCATACTCATTAGTAAGCTATTAATAATAAGTCAAGTGCTTTTCTTACCTAGCAATTACAGGTCCTCTCACTATTTGAAAGTATTCTCCAGACATATGGTCAGTTAGCCTGGCTTATGCTGCGTTTTAATATCCATCCGTCTCGGAGGTCCGAGGACGTTGCCTAGCGACACGCACAAACACGCCCCTTTTCCTCGGGCGGCGAACTCGCCATCTCGGTTGAACTCAGTGGTGACCGAGCAAAATTCCGAGACAGAATTCAAGATGGCTGCGCCCATTGTGGCTTGACGTATGAACTGTTTTCATTGTGCTTGGACCACTTTGGTGGTTTAAATGGCAATTTCAATCACTCGTATTACTGCAATACCTTACTGCGTCCGTATCTCTGCCTATGGCCTATAGGCTACTTATTTCGGAGCGCCTGGTCCTCTGCCAACGCTACCGCGACAACAGCTTTCCGGGTGGCGTCCATGTTTTCCTCCAACGACCGAGCGAAATAATAAAACGCTTGAAGTGTGGGCGTGGCGTCAGATCTGAGATCCGAGTCGGTTCGCAGAGAATACTTGAACGCGGCACGCCAGACCTCATCTCAATCTACATTGGGAAGAGGTCTGGGAACCACACATTCATTTTCTCGTATTTGAGGCGTGGTTTACGATTGCCCGGAGCCGTTTATTAGGCGCTACGAATGTCTATTATATGACTCTGTACCTAGCTCATAGCCAATCGTATGAATTATACCAGATGACGTATGTAGAGCGACAGAAATTCGTTGAGGAGGAATGGTGTGTTTCCTCGGACGCCAGCCTTCCGAGTTGCGCGTTTCTCGTCACTTCCGGTCTCGGAGCATTCATAGTGTTCCTGTTCGTCTTTGTGATTGCGTCATGAAATTTGCTAGTCGTTGTTTATTGTTAGCTACATTAACCTCTTTAGCAAACCAGGCCAAAAACAAACAACACAACTTTACATTGTATTGTACGCACAGCAAGACAATGCAATGTATACATTGGTGACTGGAATTGGAATAAAGTACCAATGTAATCAAGTGTGTAAGAGCATTTTAAAACGACATTAAAATGACCTACGTGGTACAAAAATAAAATAAAAAATCTCTTCACGGGCGCAGCCATTTTGCTGAGAGCGTCATCAATGCTATCGGTCTACTCTCAGATTTTCGAAAGATGAAGACAAAAAGGGGGCGTGCCTTCGAGAAATGCCGCAAGAAAGCATGGAGATCTTCGACTTTCGACTCGGAAGTCTGGCGTTCAAGGATTCAGGAACACACCAGAAGATGATGGGTGTGTCGCATAGACGTCGTCATCCTCTTGCCGTTCCTCCCCGTTCTGTGATTGGTTCCCTATCTAAGGCGAAAATCGGATCGATGGAATCCAGGCTGCCTAGCAGCGCAAAATGAAATTGCGCGCAAGGCAGCATGGGCATTCCCAGGCTAATGGCCAGTGCCGTTCTAACAACTGTAGGAAACGGCATCTTCCATATCTATTTCCTCTGGTGAGGAGGTTATCTTGTGTGACTTGGAAAAAATAAATAAAAATGAAAAAGTGAATACAGCAAGGCAATTTCTCGGGCGTTTACACTCTTTCTGGAGGCTCAAAGTAGGCTTAAAGTAGGCCTATGCGATGAGCCCGACAACGTTTTCTGAAGGCAAGAGAGAGCATACTTCAGTGTCTATAGTAATGCTGCCTGCAACCTAATGGCTTTTGCAGCCAAGTATTCTGGCTCATTCCTATCTGCACAAGCCGAAGCTTGTTTCTGATGCCTGGGGTCACTGTGGCCAAAAATCGAATGCCCCTTCATATAACTAGCTGAGAACATCCCACAGCACACGTTTAAAAAAATATAGATCCCTATTATTCAACAATCTGGAACTGAATGACGGTGGAATGATACGAGTTTAAAGTTGTTTAGCCATTTAACATTGGCCCATTTTCTCCATGTCCCCAAACGCAATATTGATTATCGAGCCAGAGGACTCAAACGTTGCTAATTCTGTTCCATGAGCCAAATTGGTGTCAGTGCACACCTGTCGGCACTCCAACCCCACGCCTGGTCGCGGTAGGTGAGCTCAACCTGGTTGCTTTTGATTAAGGTCTGGAGGTTAGAAAAATGTCATTTATACCCCACAGTGTGGCTTGTGTTGCCCCATTTCAGCAATTAATCCTCCCCATGCCTATGACAGTGACAAAAGACCTCCGCCCGGACTAATAACTCCAAGCCCATTTGGAATGGAAATATGCGCCCACCCCTCGTATGTTAGGGAGAGAGATTGCCTCTTATGGGTGGCATGGCAGATCATTCCTTTCTGCCTTTTTTTTGTGGAGTCCAAGGGTTGTGTGACAAAATCAACCATGGTTACTTAGAAAGCCAACTCGGTCAGACCAGCTTAGACCTTTGCTAACTACTCGTTTGTATTTCTTTCCAATAATGTTGGTCGTTTCTTGATGATGTGAAAGGAGAGACCATTATATATTTTACATTGAAACAATGCAAGGTTGTTGCATCGTGTAAATATAGATGCACAGCAAAGGACCATCACAAGTTGCACTGATATGCAGTTTTTTTTGGATTATTTTTGTTGGAAAATGATTTCTGCATTGAGTTTTCTTTTTGTGTTCCCTTTATCCCCTTTTATAGACTCATTTTTTCCCCTTGCTTTTATTTCCTTAGATTTGCTGTCCCATTTATATTCCTGGCTAAGTTATTCTTGATACAATTTGAGAGGCCTGTTCATTGCTTAGAGTAAGCTTGTTAATTGTAAAAATTATATTAAACCAGTAAAAAATGAAGTTCATAGACAGTGTTTCAAAATCTTCTATTTCCTGACCGCGTTAATAACATTTTGCCTTTAATTTTTAGTGAAAACAATAAGTACGGTTTAGACCAAATATTTTGTCCAAGGGTGAAGCCTGTTATTGATGTTATTATATTTATTCAAATGCTTCTCATCTAAAAAGGCATTTTGACATTAATCATGACTTTCCACATTTCATCTTAAAACACATTGATTCACTTTAAAAATCATTTTTGGAGAAAATGATTTTACCATTTTATTCGGTAAACAGAAATAACTTTCTAGTTTGTTTCTAGTTTAAATTCTCATTCAGCGGGTAAATCACCTCTCTCTATCTCTCCCTGTAAATTTATCTGCCAGCCCCAGTGTTAGATATTCCCAAATGCCTTTTCCAGTAATGAAATACCACAATGTATTCTGTTCTCCTCTCTTTGCCCCTGTCCTCCCCTGGTTCTGTTGACTGTTAACCCACTCACCACCACTACCTAACCACAACCTCCCTTTCCCCTCTCTCTCTCCCTCGATCGGTCTCTGTCTCTCTCTCGATCGGTCTCTGTCTCTCTCTCTCTCTCTTTACCTCTCTCTCTCTCCCTCTTCCTAGCTCCCTCCGTCTTTCTCTCTCTCTTTCTCTCCCTGGCTCCCTCTCTTTCTCCCTCTCTCTATCTCTCCCTGTCTCAGTCCGGAGAGAGTACATTTCTCTTCCCACTCTGACTGTCAGTGTGCCTATTATTCACACTCCTCCCTTCGGAGGCCTTGCTAACAGATTGCCAATAAGTTGGGTGGCAGCCCAGCCCAGATGAGTGCCCCCACCCCCAGTAATGGCCCCTCTCTGGGGAAGGGGTCCCATTGCTGTCACTGATCCGACCAGCCTTCCAACCTCACGCCATCCTCCTTTCTCTCCTCTTCCCTTTCAGTCTGATGTCTCCCGGGTGATCAATCATAGGTTAAACACACACCTGTGTCCACTGTAACAGCCACTGGCCTGGAAAAACACTTGGGTACACACCTGGAAACGGACATGGATGTATGCAAAACTTCTGTATCACAACCTGAGCGGGATATGATCATTCACTGGTTCGTTCATGATTTTATATCATCCCGGATTGACAAGGACAATTTCCTTTTCACCCGTCTCGACATGGCGCCTCTTCATCGACTGGAAATGGTCCAGAATGAGGCTGCAAGGCTGTTGACCGGGTCCAGCAGATCAACTCTGATCACTTCAGCCTCTTTAGATTGGCCTTCAAGCTCAGGACCCTGTTTTAAGGTACTTGAATACATGTCGTTAGCCTCATAGCAGTGTCTAAGTCATATTTTGGCCGAACGCTGGTGATTCACTCTAATCAATCTAGCTAATCAGAGTGCTTTTTACATTTCATAATAACTATCTGCCTAAGTCATCTTTTTGACTTAAATAGACGCAAAATGCAAGATGCACCTCAAATTATGACGCGACAAGTTTAACTTGTAACATGTAAACATGCAAAATTAGATTGTATTCCCAAATGATTCCATAAATAAGGAGATAGAATAGGGACACAGAGGTGTAGTGATAGAAGGGAATACACTTCACTGCTGGATTTTAACCAGGGGACTCTAACCAGGCGTTTAACTGATAAAAACCTAAGAAATTACAATTTGATTTCAGCCAAGGGTATTATGAAGCAATTAATTTGCAAGACGTTAAAAGGCTGACATCATGTGCTAGACTCGTCAAATCTTGTTATTGATTGTGTAAAACAATTAGCACGCAAAATGCACATTTGATGTGACTAAGCTCTAGAGTCATTGTCCTGTTAAATTTATAGTGTTTATAACTCTCTCCCTGACTCTCTCTATCAAAGCCAATTTAATGGTTCTTGTGATCCCTTACCGAAAATACACTTTAAGTTCAAGTGCTTTGCACTTACATCATGGCTTTGTGTGTGTGTGTGTGTGTGTGTGTGTGTGTGTGTGTGTGTGTGTGTGTGTGTGTGTGTGTGTGTGTGTGTGTGTGTGTGTGTGTGTGTGTGTGTGTGTGTGTGTGTGTGTGTGTGATTGCGTGTGCGTGTGTGTGTGTGCACACAAATACCGCATTTTCTTCCGTCAGTTTAAATCTAAGAAATGGAATGGATTTTTCTGCTTGACCAGAACATGCTACTGGGATCCATCTTATCCAATGACGTTCAGTCGGATGACTCTTCCCTTTTCTATATCGCTCCAATTATAGCCGCTTCAATTAAATGAATTGTGTTCCTTGAAGTGATGGTTGCTTCACAGGAGAACTGGAATGCTAACTGCGGGTGACTGCGGCACAATGGATGTGATCCATCCACGGCTGGGATTAATCATTTGGTGTTTCTTGTGCTGTCACCATCCCCAAAACAAATAACCATCAAACTGCGCAGATTTCACTCCATTGCATCAATGTAACCCCCATGTAGTTTGACAGCTACAATGCTATCAAAGGCCAAAGTGTTCATTTATTTGCCCGCACCAAATCGATTATTGCCCATGTGTGTGTGTGCATGCTCACATTTGTTCATGGATCACTGTACCCTTCAGTCGATCAAAAAGCCACCGCTTAAGGTCTTGGCCTGTATCGGAGATGACTTATCCATCGGCAGCCTGACACAGAGAAAGCGAAGGGGAGGCCATGTGTGGCTGGGTGTGGTCAGCAATCAGGTTTAATTGATTTATTTGCTTGATTCCTTTACGTGCATTTAAGATTGTTTAAGGCATCATTAGGTTGTCCAATTGGGTTAAAAAGGTTTCGGGATGACAAACATGTACTGTGAGGATAAGAATGGGAGGGAGGGAGGGAGGGAGGGATGGGAGATGAAGGGCATCCTATTTGTTAGAATTCTAATTAAAATACAAATTTGTTAATCAGCATTCACAAGAAGTCACAACACATAAAACATGCAAACCACTAAGGGGGCAGCAGTGGATTACACCGGGTGGGTTTGAACAGGCATTGACCACTCACCTTGAACACGCGCTGGTGTCCTGCAAGACGCAGACACGCATACACACACACACACACACATACGCACTTACACCCGCAACGCAGGCATGCACACACACACACACACACACACACACACACACACACACACACACACACACACACACACACACACACACACACACACACGTGCATGCAATAAACAGATACAGTAGATAGTATGGCATATAGTGTAGATATGTCTATTGCCGTTATAGCTATACCTCATAGTGGGTCATGGCAAAGGGATTCTGTCCCCAGTAGTGTTTCTGAAACTCTTTCCTCATGCATACTCACAGACCACTGCATGGCCACTGACTGCCTCCGTTTGCAATCATAGCAGTCATCCGTTTTCTAAGAAATTTACATTTTCCCCTGTCCACACAACATCGGCAAGATTTTCCATTCATCCCCTTCTTAAGACCGATTTCAGAAAGCACAGGCAAGGTTTCGGCGGCGAACAACTTGGTCCTATGCACACTGGGCCGCTTTGACCTTCTCGTACGAATATTCAATGTCCTGCTGAGGGATGGAAGAAATCTCTTGTCCCACTGTGCAAGTAAGTTTAAGTGAGTCATATTATACAGCAATAGTTATATTGAGCCATTTGTTGAACAAGAGTAGACCGGTGTTGAACCAAAGAATGAAGCTAAAGACCTGTTAATTCGCACAGAAGTTATGCTGGGGACATTCAAAATGGTGTCACAAAAAATAAGCTGTGGAATACGCACCGCTAACTTTTCGTACAAAGGAAATATTACGCCAGAAAGGCTCTCTCCAACTGACCAAATATATTGTGCCGCGACAAAGATATTAAGTTGCTGGAGTCCTTTGTTCGCAAATGTTGCGGGGCCCTGTTGTGTGCATGGAAGGCCAAACGTAAACGATGAAAAGAGGCTTTATAACCCCCTTATCTGGCGTAGTGTAGACACTCATCGACGTGTTTCACTCACAACAAATCAAACCCTAACAAAGCATCAATAGTGACATATAGGTTGAGCGGGGGAAAAAGCATCAGATAAACTGTAAAGCGTTTAAAACTGTATCTCCATAGACCTAGCCTCTCTTGTTTGTGAACGCCTTGATACAGTCTGTGCACGTCCACACAAACCCCATCCAAAAGGACACGTTGCAAAATGCTCAGATATGCCAGCCATTCAATAATGGTTGACAACGACAGTGCAGGGTAAAGCCTCATTTACCTGCTATTATTCTGGACTATCCTGCCAACCCGTCCCGCATCAATGGTCTGCCAATGAATCTCTCGTCCAACCTGAGAGATGTCTATAAAGCTATAAACCAATTAAAAACAACTGAGAGAGTAGTCTTTAGCCCTAGAGCCGCTCACAACCAGCCCATAAAAATGTGTTTTCATCGGGCTTGAACTGTTTCACGTGGCAGCCCTCTCTTTCCGGGCCTCTTTTCCGCTTGGTGTAGTTAACCACGTGTAGGATCCAACATGGCCTGCCTGCCCACCAGTGGACGAGCAGATGTAACCCCCGGGGCTGGACAGGATATTGTGGGACGGCCAGAGACACTTAAATCAGGGCGTGATCATCACTGGTGGGTTTTTGGTAGACTCCTTTTGTGTGTGTGTGTGCGTGTGTTCGTGCGTCCGTGCTTGTGTGTCTGGTTGGGTGTTTTTCTTTTATGTTTGTGTGTTTGTGTTTGTAGAGGGGTTAGTGCAGTTGGAGAGAAGAGAGAGGACAAATGTTTCATAATTAAATGAGAAGGAGAGCGAGAGAGCGAGAGAGAGAGCGAGAGAGAGAGCGACAGAGAGAGCGAGAGAGAGAGAGAGAGAGAGAGAGAGAGAGAGAGAGAGAGAGAGAGAGAGAGAGAGAGAGAGAGAGAGAGAGAGAGAGAGAGAGAGAGAGAGGTTGGCAGCACAATGTCTGGTTCTTTATGGCCACACATGCTTTACGAGCGTGTCGTGCTCACATCATTAAAGTGTTTACAGACATTTCTAAGTTGCATTTAAATGCAAATGTGAGCGTTGAGGTTCTTCCCCCCTCTCCCCACCACCCCTTCGTATAAATCCTGCGAGCGGAATTTGTTTTGAACTTCAAGATTAGAACTAAGTAGATAACGAGTGTTAAATGGGGATAATGCCGCCATTATCTACCGCTTTTAATAGACGGGTCCAATTCACTGGTCCTGCATTGAATAAGCTGTTATGGACCTGGATGCAGCGGGTTGTTTTGGCAACTGCTCCGTGTGTCAGGAGTGCTTAGTCTGGTCACTGACAGGCAGAGACCCCGGGGTCAAGCAGTATGAGAGGGCTGTGCAGCATCGACGGAGGAGCACCAGCTGTGATCATCTCAGACCTGACCCCGAGGGGACTCTTGTTTGTTTCCGTAGCGCTATGGATTATAGCGAGTCTGAGGAAAACGTAAAACCAAGTTTATACATGCGAATAAAAAGTGCTATTTTATAGTTTCACATACTCGGGATGGAGTCGGGCGAGGGTGTTGGTAAACAAGGCGACGAGTGATGCATGGGAAAGTTAGTTTGGAAAGCGCTTGCCTTATTATTATCATTCATTTGTCTGTCAGTCAAACTAGATTACCATACTGTTGACAACAAAGCTGAATAATGTGTAAATTGCTGTGAACAATGACCCACAAGGTCAAACAATACCCCTCCCAAGATCCGGCCTGCTGACAGTGAGGAATAGAATTCCTGGCCATTATTCAAAGAGCTTTTAATTTGAAGATGGGACAATGGAGGGATAGTGTCATTCCTCATTTCCTGCACTACGTTCAACTCAATCCTCTGATGGGTCGCATTAAAGTGGTCGTTTCATGGCCAGAGCTGATCTTTTTGTGCAACAGAAAGATTTCCTGATCATTTCCACAGGGTCTTTACTGAAGCCGCCCCCTCCCTCTGGAACGCCCTCCTCCCCAATGACATCCGCAATGGCAACACTCTTTCATCCTCCAAAACAGCACTCAAAACACACCTTTTCACCCTTGCTTTTAACCTTTAAATGTTTCTTTTTTTTTTTTTTTATTCTATGATTTAGCTGCTTTTGTGATGCGTCTTTGATAATTGGGAAAAGCGCTATATAAAACGAATGTATTATTATGTTAGTATTATTATTTCCGAATCATGGTATTAAGCGCGGAACAAGTGATGCTACAGAGAGCAGAGTCTCTGAGACGAGGCATCCCCACCTCCTAGTAGTAAAACACGCTGATGGCCTCCAATGACATGGCCCCTCTGTTCCTTTCTCCTCTCTAACTGTGGGTGCTTTTCAAGATTGAGCATTTTACAAGAACCCTTGTCCTTCGGTCCAATAATACGGTAGCTTCACACCTCTTAGTGGCCAATTTTCACTATCTAAACATGGCTGAAATTACCGTTCCTTTCTTCTCTACGTTCGCCCGACAAAACACTGTACTTTAAAATCCACTACGGGAACATCAAAGGATGAAAGGTTCCCTTTGATCTCCTCTAAGCATAGAGAGTCATTGCACACCGGGGATGACATAACACCCTAATTTCACACTGAATAAACATGACGGTGATCTTTTACAGCACTCACCGCCCTCACACACACACACGCACACGCACATGCACGCGCACGCACGCGCACACACACACACACACACACACACACACACACACACACACAATGCCCCCCCCCCACCTGTACCAAACCGACACCCAAAAGTCCTGAGGAAGATGAATTTGGCGCATTCTTCTTTTATTCCAGACGAGTGCTCCACCACCTCCACCTCCTCCTCCTCCACCACCTCCACCTCCTCCTCCTCCTCCTCCACCTCCTCCTCCTGCACCACCAAGGTCTCCCTGACCTCCGGAGAGATGACAGCATCAGGCGGCTCCTGCTTTGCTTGCGTTTTAGCGGCGGCGTCGAGGGCCTCTTATCTGTTTCATTTTATTGAATGGATTTAGGTTCCTTCATCCCCTCGTTCTCCCAGGGGCCCACCCACTTACAGGTGTTGGGGAGCCTTTTTTATGCTGACTGTATCAACATGTGATATCCCTCCGAGCCGGCCGGGACGACACAGAAACCCCCGCTGGAAAGGAAAAACACACACACGGCAAGTGCAAAAAAAGAAACACCTCCATGCATGAACTCATGGAGTCTGGCTCCCCACGTGCACATGTAGCCGCCGTGCACAAAAATAGACCAGCGCGTTCCTGCACACTCGGATGCACGCTAATGTGCACATTCACTCGCACGCACGCACGCACTCACACAAACACAGACGCAGACACAGACACAGGCACACAAACACACACACAGACACACACACACACACACACATGCAGCCGTGCACTCAAATAGACCGGCACGTTCAAGTGCACTCTGATGCACGCTAATGTGCACAGACACACTCACAGACGATGGCGCACACACACACACACTTTCAGACACGTACACAAACAAACACCTACACACTGATGTAGATGTACACAAAGACAGAATTACAAAGCAAAGGCCCTGTGATCCCTGGGTGAGGAGAGAGGATGATTGAGTAGGCCAATGGTGAGATGTTACACTGGGATGCAGCTCAGACCACAACAGTAGTTCACTGCAGTATTCACCGCATGCACACACAGACATGCGCACGCACGCACCCACGCATGTACAGTATGTACGCACGCAAGCACACACTCACTCACACACACATTATGCACCAACACACATCGTTTTAAGAATAAAATCGCAAACTCATACTGAGTATTTTAAATTGCTCAAAGTACTGTATAAAAAAACCTGAGCAAAATTTAGATTTTAAATAACGAGCGATACAAACTTCCTTTTATAAAGAAATAATTCCATAATTGGTTTTAACTTTTAAAACACTCCATGATTGGCTTGAAATAATAATGGGACCTCCTTTACAATCTGGTAGGCAAGATGGGGTGTTTCGGCCCCGTAGCCATTTTCTCTTGGCAGATATTGATGTACATACTTTGTGTGGCATTAACCTCAACCTCTATCCTTACATTACAATGTTAATGGCAGAATAAAGTTGAGCCCCAGATGAATAACCAGAGCCTCTGGGCACTTGACTCGCAGGTATAATTGAAGTCATGGCGTTATTGAGGGCTCATTTACTGGCTCATTTACTCTACGAAGTAATTTTTCATTCTGATGTCAATGGAGATATATATACATATAAAAAAGAATAAAAATAGATATGCTTTTATAAATATATACATATTTTTGTATATATATGTTTCTTTCAATATATATGTTGTTTTAATAATCGTAACCTATGTTTAAAGTCCAGCAGTACATATCCAGATTCAGGTGGATCATGTTGTGTATAGACATCCTAGCTGTGCGTCTGTGCCTGTGGAGGTACTTCTGTCACGTGGCCAGCTCAGGATTACATGTGGTTGGTTGCTGATGCTGGCAGCTTGGATTTATCAACAGAGACGTGACTAAATGGAACACGATGATGCTGTTTCCCAAAGAAGGGTGCAAACAGATTTACACACACACACACACACACACACACACACACACACACACACACACACACACACACACACACACACACACACACACACACACACACACACACACACACACACACACACAGGGCTGATCTGCCATACACCATATATGGTGTATGGCTGTGAATAGCAGGGTGATTGGGGAAAGAGAGTTACAGTAAAATATGGATAATTATATATGTACACCAATATGATGCCGTAAAGAAAAATATATATTTAGGCAACTAACTACAAAAAGAAAAAAAGGTGCAGGGGAAGTAGCATTATGGAAATACAACAAAAAAACATTCAGATATGAGAATGCAAATGTGTGTGTGTGTGTGTGTGTGTGTGTGTGTGTGTGTGTGTGTGTGTGTGTGTGTGTGTGTGTGTGTGTGTGTGTGTGTGTGTGTGTGTGTGTGTGTGTGTGTGCGTGTGTACATGTGTGTTTTTGATGCAGGGCGGCATAAAGCAGCCTAAATGCCCCATGGACTAACTCTTAATGATTACTTATCACCCGAAAGGAAGCAATTAAAGTGGGAGGATTTGGTGCTAAGGCGCATCTTAACAATGCTTGGATATTCCTATACATATTTCCCCAAATATCAGTAACAGTTGGCAGATCAACCCCAAAGGTACATTGAAACACTGCACTGACCAAACTAGCCGAGAACAATGAGTATCTATTATTTTCTGCACTGCACTGTCATTTTCTACTAGACAAATTAAGTGCTTTACGTTAAGCCACTGGATTTTGTTCCTTATTACTGCCATTAAAACCTGCATATGACACATTACTTTAAGTTTGCATCTCCCAATTAGAGAGTGGTAGCAGCTGTGGGAAGAGGCTCTCCTGACCACCCCAGACCGCTGAATCTTATGTGATTGCAGCTCTGCTATGCTTCCTCGATTAAGGGCTTTGTAAACCACTGGTTTAGACTTGCCTGTGTCTGGCTTGTGTGCTTTTCAGATTCACAAGGAAGGGTAGAAGTACAGGTAGTGCTGTTGAAAATAAGCAACTTAGGGAGTCGAACACTCAAGAAAACCTCTGAAGGGTTATCCTACACCGAAAGACCTCGATCAAATGTATATCTTTATATTCTATAAAAAAAATATTATATAGTGTATTTTTTTTCGAGGAAATATAATCAATAAACAAAGCCAATAAAGTCAATAATACTCCGTTTCACTGTTATTTTATCGATGTATTTACACCAGCTCCTCATCCTTCCTCCACTCGATATTGAAGCAATCCATTGAAAATTTGGTCAGGCTGACAAGATCGACACAGCCTCGAAAGGTCACATTTAATGGATGTCAGGTATGGGAGATTCCTATTTTCCAATATGTCAGCCAACGCAATCATTATCTTTCAGGCTTTTTTGTGCACCAAGGGCGGTTCGCTGGACTATAGCCTTTTTCCCTCCTTTTTATTGCATCTTTTTTTCGGGAAATGACTTTGGCGACGAGGACGTTCACACGAGGACAAGCACATTTTTACAGGACAGTGGACACAAGTTGAACCGGAGCCACGGTGCTATGTCAGTGATATGCAGATCCACCATTTGAACGGGACCAGGATGAACTGTCCTTGAGTGGGTGATAAAGCATATGCTGCTCTTTTACACGTTTATTTTCCCCCCAAAAGTGTGACAACCTGAATATTAACTACAATAGGTTATAAACCAGTATGACTAACACACTGCATGGCCCCTCTCTTTTTATACTCTTAATATCATTTTACTGGATATACTGTACTTTATAAAAGAAAATCACAAGTGTAAGAATCTGCCATTATATTGATGGACAGAAGCACAAGGGAGCTAAACAAGCAACTTAAGCACTTAACTGAATGCGACACACACGCAAAGAGGCACACACACGCCCGCGCACACACGCACAAGCACAGTCACTATCACTGGTGGCACAAGATCCATGACAACTTTTCGGGTAGATATTTGTTTTGACTTTCACCTTCAGAGCTCAACAAAGAGAAAAATAAAATCTAGTTATACTCTGCGGCAGACTGCAGAACAGAGAGACAGCTACGTAGCTCGAAACGTGAGATAGTGAGTATTCTTCCTAGTGTTAACTAAGAGAGCTGAGTTAAATAAACTTAAATTCATGAACTTTTTTCCACTGCTCTGTAAACCATAGGTAACGCATCGATTAAACACCACTACATCATATAAGCGCCTTCACAACTGGGACCATGTGCACATCCACGGACACATGCACTTTCATACACCCACATGAAGGTGTTCATAAAAGCTTTTTATCACCCTGAAGCATTCTAACACCTGGTATATATATTATATATATCTATATATATATCTACACACCTTGTTTCAAGGAAAGTGCAAGGTGAATTTCATCTATTAATTTCGAACTGGTGCACTGGTGATCTCTATTGATATCTGCCACATCCCAGCAGGCCTTTTATCAGCCCCCAAACAGGAAATGAAGGAACCTTAAACTGAAGTGTTATCCATTTACGAAGCCTTTTTTATCATGAAATTTAATTTAAAAAAAAACAACAACACTCAGAGCTCGGGCCATTGATTTCCTCCAGTTTTTTTTGTATCTAACTTTTTGGAAATGAAAGACAACATGTAGATGTAAGGACTTAATACAGCCTCTGCTTATTTCACTCCCACTTTGTTTATAATAACATAACTGTCAATGCTTGGCCCTAGTTTGTTTCTGAAAGCCTGGGACGCAAAAATCCATCACCCATTAAAGTCAGCAAAATTATACTCATTTCGTGGCAGAGATGGAAGCGAGAAGAAACACAGCAGCACAAAAGGTTTAATAATAAGGGAATATAGGCGGAGGCGGTTGAAATTGCTAATATGTCGTCCCTGGCATGATTGGTGTGTTTTGCTGACATTTTCTTTGAGTGCCTCAGGATATACATATGCCCTCCTGATTACAAAGGTGGGAGATTAAAACTGCAAAGTATGTTATCCGTATCGACATCAAAGTGTTTATAAGGTCACAACCATTGCGTTCGGCAATCGATAACCAATTTTGGAGGTCAGATTGAACATTTATTTTCGACAAGCGGAGGCCAGGCCAATTTGTATCCAAGAAAGTACGAGAACTAAACATAGTCAGGCCATTCTGCAGTACAAACATAATTGTTATGTTTCCTTTAGTGCAAGACATAAAATGTAAAAAATATTTTCGAGGCTTAACATATGTATATTGGGTATATTCTATATGATCCTACTGGATTTAAATGTAACATCTTATCTAACTGAATTATCCGTCTTATATTATCCTCAAGCCCCCAGTTTATCTCGTCCTTCAGCCTGAATGCCATCCCAAGGTCATGCACTGCGCACGCTGGTGTAATGGGCAGCTGAGTGGAAATGGCCTTCACCCGTTCTTGATGTTGGGGTTCACCATGCAAATGAAGGGGTGGATGCTTCTCCATACATTTCTATCGAGTGTGTCGTGACCATCTAACTGAGAGGAGTTGGACTGCATGTATACGTAGTGTACCAAAGTGGTCCTCCATGCGCGCACCTGCTCCTTGAGAGTCCTACTCCACTCAGTTAGATGACAGACACACTTCTCATCCGACTGTGTCATTTGTGTATTTGTGTTCTCCGCACGCCCGGTGAGCTCTCGATGAAGGCTTCTTTTCTTGTTGTCAAGTGGAAAGGTTACAGTGCCCGACCCCTTTAGGATCTGCGCTACATGAGTTGCAATGAGATCCTCGCCCCAGGGGACTGGTCCTGGCCTTAATCCAGGGTGTTTTCCATTTGCATGTGTCTACATTCAATTTATATCATCTTTCTTTGGAAAAAAGTTTGAGAGGGGAATAGTTCATAGGGTTAATGTAGGCAAACAAAAAGCGTACCTACAGGGGGAAGACTGAGTGACGAGAGACAGCGGGACTGCTGTTCATGGGGGTGAAGAGGAGTATAGGGGATGTGTGGAGGAGGGTCAGCAGGGCCAGCTGGTAAAAGGGTAATGAACCCAGGTAAAGACAGCTGCTGCAGGTCATTATGAGATAGCTGCCAGGTGGGCTTTAGTGAAGCCGGTGCCACGTTACCCCAGGGATGAACATCTGAGCCCTTTACCATACTGAACAGGTGCTTAAAATACAGATCTAGGCCCAGGGAATGTCACTGAACCCTTCTCTTCAACTGTATCACATTAACAATGATGCCTTGAATGTTTAACTCTGATGGCATGTGGGTGCATTTTTCCTCTTAGATCTCAGTCTCACCGTTAATAAAAAAAAAAAAGCCAGTGGTAAATTGCATCAATGTAGGCCAAAAGGCTTTAGGCATGATATTATTGCAACATGAACCAATTCTAAGCCATAGTATGTGGGTCACTGTGCTCAGCGTCGCGTTTACATAGCCATGGCAGAGAGAGCTAAATTAAGCATTTCTCTCTCTCTCTCTCTCTCTCTCTCGTTATTTATGGTCATGTGCATGCATATCATCAGAAAGTCATCACAAGTGGAGTGCAATTCAGTGCAATCACGACCAATCAAAGGCGTGGGGATGAACTCAATCAGCCCCAGATTGTGCAAACCACAGCATTCTCCATCAACTTTGTCTTGATGAACTGCAGCATGAGATCACAGGGTCCCCAGCAGGGCTTGTTAGACTATTGCAGATGTTGTTGTAGTGGTTCTAATTAAACAGCAGGCCATTTTCCAGCTGCTTTACCAAAAACCAAGTTCTTTTAACATAAATAGCATTCTATAAATGGAAATGCTACATTTATCCTAGAGGTTTTGTTTTTTTCGAAAGTGCAATGGAGGGAACAATCTTAGCCTAAAGGAAATAATTATAAAATGTATTGTATGTTTGCCACTTCTCTCAAGTAGTTTGCTAAAACGACTCAACTGATTATGAAATGAGTGCAAATGAATGTGAATTCCTACCTGTTCATCATGCCTACCAAAAGTTTTTGTCACTCGTTTTTCTTTATAAAATATGTATACTTTGGAAAATTCAACTGTCGAATGGCATCAGAGGAAAACATCAGCAATGCGTTACAATGTTGTTTATAATTATTTCTTCCAATCTATGTAAGATATTCCCAGTTTCATTGTTGACATAGAAAGTGGAGCTAATTAAAATGATTATTAAAGGCTCAAAGCCCTTTCCTTCACATGGATTTATTGCAATTAGCGGAAAAACAACTTTATTTCTAAATTTATGATGCATTGTTGGGTCTAATTGGTATTCAGGCTGTCAGATATTTTGTCTTGAACAATTTCCTTCCTAATTTTTCAAACATGCAGAAGAAGAATTGTTTTTTGACAAAGTGTAAAACGCACACCTAAACAATGTATCCATTGCATACACACATGTGTCCGACTATTCAGATACTCTCTGCTAACACATAACACAAATTAAATCACAGGATATAACTGACAAGAGATCTGAGATCAGTGCACATGTTGTTATAGATACGTTATGAAGGTTGCAGTTTTTAACCCAGCAAGACACGCCCCCATGATCGATCTTAACTCGCGTCATAATGAATTTGCTACTTCACTTTCTCCCGTTTGCGGTAAAGATCAATGGGTTGAATCAATAACATCCTTGCCTTGTTTCCAACAAAGAGATTTTTTTTCTTTCCCAGCTGAATCTATGATTGGCAAAGAATAAGGCATGTATGGGCACCCTTGACATCCACGAGCTAAAGCTTGATTCCCTTAGCTTGGAACTCAAGCATGTTACAAAGTGAAAAAATACTAAATTGATTACACTTTGTTGCCTTGCATCTTAATTTGTCCAATCTGTAAAATACTTTCATGTCAGAAATAATATTGAGTCATTTCACATGTGTGTCTGTTAAGTCATTTTAGCCACTCACCTTGCATTCATGTGGCAGTAGCATGTGCATAACACACATGATTTACAAATTCAAATTTGCAACAAAAGCACTCTAGCACCCCCAGAGGTGACCGACGGTTTAAGTTGGTATTAAACACCAGGGAGAATCTCACCCCATTATGTAAAACATCTGTAGAATACCCAAATTCATCGCCAGTCCCTCTTAAATCTTCCTGAAAATCCCATTATCAGGATCCATCTATCAGGGAGATGGGTATGAGGGAAGGAGGAGGCAGAGATAAGTTACAGGCCATACTCTTTTAACCCTTTTTTCCATTAGCAATGTAATTAATACCAGCACAGAGGCATCTGCTGATTAAATGGTTCCAAAGCACTTGGAAAGATGGGAAGGTAAAGGGGGAAAACCTGCAGATTCAATCCTACAAGCCTACTATGACCCCTTGTTTGTTTTTGTCTCCGATAATCGTTGTTATTTTTTTGTAATCATAGCAGGAATTTAACAGAATAGTATATTGAGTGTATTGTATTCAGCTACCATGAAGCCTTGTTCATTGGGCTGTACTACATATACTTGGTTTATTGTGGCCACATCCATTACCAACAACCATGTTGGTTTCCATTTCCCAGTGTAAGAAACAACCTGCGCCTTCACCGAATGGGGGCTTTGAGCGTCGGCTTATTCCGGTGAGGGACTGAGCATACCCAGACATTCCAGTCACTCCGGGGTTCTTAAGCAACTGAAAAACTTCCATCCGACATCCCGGAAAATAACAAATTGAGCCTGTGATCAATTTAGCAGAGAAATGACCCGTGTGCTTGTTTGGATGTTTACGAGCACTGCCAGGCCGTTGTTGCTGGGGTAACCCATAACGGCAGCTTTGAGCAGGGGAACAGGGAAGGTCAGTCCCCCACTGGAGGCAGATGAATAGTCTGTGCAGCAGCAAGGTCCTCTTCCACCTCCTTTTTGTTGTGCTGAATCGATGGAGCCGAGAGAGACAACGTTACAAAGATAAGATCTTTTTTGCCTATCTGCCTGGATGACACATAATCGGTGCTAATACGCAGTCCCTTCTGTTGGTTCCTTTATAACGGGAGTGTCGGTATAAAGGACCCTGGCACTGAGGAACTGCCATGTGGGGAGCAGCCCAAAGCATGGCATAACGGGGATCACCGATTGCATGTTTATGGACGGGCTGCAGCCGTCCGATGCAGAAGAACACACACTTGTTTACTTACAGGATGAATGTCAAACCGTTAGGAGAAGTAACCTTTATTTATTCTACTCAACACATGCTGACATCAGGGATAATATACCAGAAGATATACAAGGCAGACCAGACGATAAACAAGAACGTTACCTTGACAAATGCGTGATGTCTTCCTCTTTATTCAATGATCAACATAAAACTTGGAGAAGGTAATAGAACAATGTGTGTATGTCTGTTAATCAGGGGGGAAATATTTCTTGGAAAGTCAATGTTTATACATTTTTGTCATAAGGTGTTATTGTGCAATTTGTATAAAAATGAAAAGTAGTAGATTTTTTGATGAAAAAACAAAGACATGCAATGTCTAATAAAAAATATGTATTTTTATTCATAGATAAAGATGATAAATAATACTGGATACAAGATATACAGATAATGGGAGAGACCATCAAACACAAGTACACACATACACTTTACTTTAATACTGAGAAACACAGATAAATCTGACTTTAAAATGTTGTTATGGGTTGTGACAACATAATAAGTACATGCTTAAGAGATGATCCTTAGAGGTGCACAATTTAGTTGCACAGAGCAGAACGAACAGAAATGAATTTAGCATTCATCCGTACGTTTTAATTACTGTATAATCCCTTAAAACCGGTGTTTTCGTGACCTTAGAATGAGTTCAGTATACAGTATCTACATAGGGAATCGCCGCCATATTACTACAGTAGCCCAGAAGAGAGAAACGGCTCAGAGAGTATGTGTTTTTAATTTATAATCATAATAACTATCTTACTCATAACCCTTGTCCTATAATTGTACATTCTATATAACTAAATATCCTCTTATCATCGTAATCTTTCAAAAGATGCTCATCACTAGCTTCTTGGCTAATCAGTGCTGTCATAGACGATAAAATCCTTTCGGAAGTACCTACTGGCCCCTAACAGGCCAGTGCAGGCCACGGTAGTTGGCATCCTAAGTCGAGCGAGGGGAGGTATTCCACTAGATGGCTCTTAATATTACACACTGCACCTTTTAGTGAGTTTAACACGCCACGCTGTGCAACCGGCAAAAACGACTCTGTGAAAACCATTCCATTTCATGTATTTCGTTTTTTATTCAAGGGTTTATTACTTAGAAGGTGAACACACTGCGCTAGAATACAGTTTAGGCTGCATCAACTGGGCTCACTAAATTGTTATATGCATGGAGCCGGTGCTTGCTGGGTGGGGTTAGTCATGGGTTAACAAGCATTCCAAGCAGCCAAGCACACAAATCAAGTAGCATGAATTCTTTAAGAGCAGGGGCGATACAGACTGCTGACTGCATAGTTCCTGCACTTGAAATTTACCGGCCTATTTAGTAGATGTGTGATTGGATGAATGCTCATGAAAAAATAATCTATTGGGGAAATCAGATGACTTGGAGTGCTGCTCTGAACACGCTGACGCAAACTTATACCTATTCTCGTTTCTATTGCCTTCGACAAAGGCTTGTCAAGTAAAATAAAACACATCAGGCTGCCCTGTGCACTCTTGGCGTCCCACACTAGGCTGTAACAAACACTCGTTTTAAGTCACACTATTTATTCACTCAACATGTTTTCCATCAATAGCCGTAACCTATCCAACATGTATTAAACCCTACAGCCGTTGAGCATATTGCTTTCATTAATACATATACAGTAGGACTCTGTAAATCACATTAACACACACCACACACACACACCACCACCACATGAAGTAGCCTGCTGCAGGGACGAGACAGCGTGTCTCATTCTTAGCTCTCAGTCTATCCCCCTCACCCACCTACGCTGGAACAGTTTGCAGGGGAGCTGGAGCCAAGCCCAGTGTGGAGTGGGTGCAAAACACGAAGACGGCTTGAATGAGACACCAGTTCGTTGCAAGCACTCACACACGCACGCACGCACGCACGCACCGGCACACAAACACACAGACACACAGACAAACACATGTACATACACACACAGACACACACGCACAAACGCACACACGTCATTTACGCCGACATGAAATGTACGTTCACCAATCATTTTGTAAGCTCTTTTCCTTCCATTAATTTTGGCCAGGGGGAGGACCACAGAGGACTGTACAAACGCAACGGAGCCTGCCAAGCAAGCCAGGAATAAAACTCAGATTTGCAGAGCAGTGAGTGACAGTTAAATGATTTCCCTGTGTGACATTTATAACATTACAGCAACCGAATGTCTTGCTCCGGTGCACAGGTTTAGAGGCGTAGGTGACTGAGGAGGTGTGAGCACATCGTCGACCCAGCAATACACTGTGATCAAACACACGCAGAGGCCCCGGCGCTGTATTCCAATGAGAGTCCAATAACTCATCCCAAGCCGACTGAGAAACAGTCACACTCAATACGAACGCACACACACAAACACCCATGTGCACGCGCTCACACGCACGCACACACGCACGCACGCACGCACGCACGCACACACACACACACACACACACACACACACACACACACACACACACACACACACACACACACACACAAATAAACGCATAGTTGACAGCTTTTTGTAGTGGGATGTCATCATTTTCTTTCAAAGGTGTCCCTTGGTACAAAAGCCTAAAATGTCAGGTGCAGTAGTCAATTTGGCAGTTTATGCATCAGAGCATACAATGGAAACCAAAGTGGACTGTTGTATTGACTTCAATATTCACAGCATAGCATCCTCAGGTCTGGGAAGAAGCAGAACATTTGTAGTATTACAAAAAACATATTTTATGGAGTTTGACACTTTCCTTTTTAGAAGTGACAACTCAGCAAAGCAATTTTATTTAAATCTGGTAAAAAGTTTTGCCAGCGTCAAGCTGTAGAAGAATCTAACACTTTCATCTTTAACACATCTAATCATTCATCTGAAACATCCATTTATATCTTTGTCTGTCATTCCAAGTTGTATCGCACCTTAAGGTCCCTGGATCCGCAGGTTCAATCTTCTTTCAATGTTTTCAAATGAATGTTTCAATTTAATTCGATTTCATTTAATTTTGGTATACGTACAGTTTGCAATATCATTATGATCATCATTATTACTTAGCATATAATTCTCGCTCTCAAATTTATCCCATAAATTCTACCGTTTTAATATCACTGGAGCTTCGATTACAAATGCATCCTTAAAACCTTCCATGATCATTTGCGCTCATTTAATTTATATTGGAAGAAGAAATTGATTTCCTACTATCAGGGATGGGAAACTTAATTCTTGGAGCAACAGACTGTG
Organism: Gadus morhua; assembly: GCF_902167405.1. Lineage (NCBI taxonomy): Eukaryota > Metazoa > Chordata > Actinopteri > Gadiformes > Gadidae > Gadus > Gadus morhua. The sequence goes on from NC_044053.1 coordinate 11,754,201, forward strand.
TCTGGTGGATGAAAATAAGACACTTGAATTAAATATTTTCTGTTATGGCAATGAAAAACAAAGAAGTACACGAGTATGCTTTGTAATATAGATGTAAATATATATTTCATGTATCTTATTTAAATATTTGAATGATTATTCTCCAGAAACCCCCTTACGAAAATGTTACAATCCGCAGCGTGAAGGGAACACCTCTCCAAAGACAGAACGGTAGTGTTGGGCTTGCAACATAAAGAAGCAGTATCGTGATTTGATTGTACCCTACCCACAAAGAAAAACAAATAAACCTAAATCAAATCTTCACTGTTCAATGTGTTTTGCTAAATGGACTGCATTTATCTGTAGTTATATATATATATATATATATATATATATATATATATATATATATACAAATAGTTTTCTCCCCATAGCTGTAGAGTAGATAATGGTAGATGGTATACGTCAAAGTTGTAAACATCAATAGTATTCTATTATTAGTATTCTAATAATAGAATACTATTCTATTACTAGTGTTCTATTCTACTGCTATTCCAACAAGCGCTTCATTGTCATCCTTGTTTTGCCAACAAGATGAAGAAGAAACCAGAACTTTTTACAGAACTTAACTTATATTTTGGTCCCCCGTTCAGCCAGCTGGTTTGTGCACATTTACCCAACATTTGCTAATTTCAAACCCTGCCTACATTAGGAAACATTTCCTTTGAGAACAGGTAGCCCCTCAACATTGTTTCACAGCAGACTTAAAGGTGAAGAATTAGAAAAAAAAGACAGTGTAAAATGATATGGTGTGTGTGTGTGTGTGTGTGGGGGGGGGGGGGGTATTTGTTTATTTGTATGTGTATGAAATTGATTGAGAGAGTTTGGTTGTTATGATTCCTTTTCCGTGTTTACATTGCACAATGGGAAATTCTCTGACAAGCTAACAAACACAAGCACACACCGAGCCAGTTGGGCAAATAAACTCACCTGGAAGTCGAAGACAGGGATAACTCTCTCAATATTCATTTGAATCGTATTTCACAATTACACTGACACAATTTAATAACTTGGCTTAAGCAATATTGGTAGTCCCAAGGTTGAGCCCCAAACACCTAAGGTATCCATGCCGAAACACGGACCCGAAGTTGTTTGTGAAATGTGTATTCAATTGTCCTCAGATATCCTGCGCTAATGATGTTTAATGAAATGATGACAAACACAGAGCCTTCACTTTCTCTACTTCTCCAAGTTGGGGGAAAAAGGTCTTCCGATGCAACCCCCAGCAATCTCTATCTTAAACAATCAATAACGTTCTGACCCGGGTTGTTCTTTCGAGTCACCGAGAGTGATCTAGGTAATAGCTTTTTAGCTCCTTGGAGACCATGGCAAATCACCCTTGTAATGTGAAAGGAAAGTACGAAAGTCTAGGAGGGGGGGTGTTGGGGGGGTGAGGAGGACAGCTTAATTTTGACCCCAACTCTCCAAAGGCCTCGGGTCCCTGGTTCTGTCAAGGGGGGGGGGGGGGATGATGTGACTGCAAGACGAGTACCCGCAGTCCTGGATCACAGTCACAGTATCTGTGAGCCCATGAAGCATTGATGAGAACTTGGTCAGGTGGTGTGAATAAAAAATAGAAGAGGCCGTTGCACGAACTGCAGTGACTGCAATTCGTTTGTGGTGGATGTCATTCAGGTACGTGTTCTTGGGGGGAAGGGGAAGGGGGAGGGGGGGGGGGGGTTGACAAATGACAGGTGTCAGTTTAACAGGGGGGGGGGGGGGGGGGGGGGTATAGGGATGGTTTGTTTCTACATAGGGCCCATTACCGATGTAGTGAACCGGATTTGTGTGGATGCCGACAGACCGATTCTTAGCAGGAAGATGTAAATGCAAGAGGACTCGTCTGTCTAAGATAGTTCTCATTGGACCGAAAAACGGAAACATGAGAGACCTATCACTTTCATTTCCCCATGGGCCCAAGTTGATCTTCCTTCACAGTTTGTTAAGCAGAAACGATGCAATGGTTGGTACCGATGTCATCCAAAACAAGTTTGACAAGTGAAGCTGCAAACCCTCGGAAATCAAACGGAGAATATAAAATGAACATTATTTTCTGCATGTGTGTCTCTGCATGCGTCCTGTGTTTATCGGCAGTTCAGTCTGTCACAGTAATGGTCCGTACGGACAAGATAATAGTCTGCGTGTCGGTTTGTTCTGTATTGTAAATACCTCTTTCTCTTTTTTTGGACTCTTTGTCATTGTTTCTTCAATTTAAACGATATTTCCAGATCTTAATTGCTCACATATTCATGAACTGATCCTTCTGGTTCACTTTCTGAAGCCTTGGCAGCCTGTCACTTTCACTATAGCTCCTTCAGTTTAACCCTCCCTCAATTTAACTCTTCCTCAATCCAGCTCCCTTGAGTTTACTATCAATATAATCCAACTCCCCAATCCATCTCTCTCACTCAATCCAACCCCCTCAGTCCAACTCCCTCAATCCAGCTCCATCAATCAAACTTCTTCAATCTTCCTCCATCAATCTAACTTCCTCAATCTAACTCCATCAATCTAACTCCCTCAATCCAACTTCTTCAATCTTCCTCCATCAATCTAACTCCATCAATCTAACTCCATCAATCTAACTCCATCAATCTAACCCCATCATTCTAACTCCTTCAATCTAACCCCATCATTCTAACTCCATCAATCTTCCTCCATCAATCTAACTCCATCAATCTAACTTCCTCAATCTAACTCCCTCAATCTAACTCCTTCAATCTAACTCCATCAATCTAACTCCCTCAATCTAACTCCTTCAATCTAACTCCATCAATCTAAGTCCTTCAATCTAACTCCATCAATCTAACTCCTTCAATCTAACCCCATCATTCTAACTCCATCAATCCAACTCCTTCAATCTAACTCCTTCAATCTAACTCCATCAATCTAACTCCCTCAATCTAAGTCCTTCAATCTAACTCCATCAATCTAACTCCTTCAATCTAACCCCATCATTCTAACTCCATCAATCCAACTCCTTCAATCTAACCCCATCAATCTAACTCTCTCAATCTCACTTCCTACAAAGTGGTTGCAAACTTAAATGTTCAATACCTTATGAGTTAATATTATTGCAAAATCATCAATCATATTTGCTTTGGGAATATTTATTCATGTCACTCAGATGTTCCACCCCTTAGGTGCTTGCCCTGGATAATGAATCCATCTTTAAGAAACACTTATATATTATTAATCTTGAGCAGTGACCGTAAAACAAACTTCTGAATATGGATACAAAATCTGATTTTTGTATTCCTTCAGAGTCCTAAACACCTTGCAGTTGCCTAAAACTGTTTGCTAGGAATAACAGTTTGGTTATAATTAAATAAAATATTTCAAGCCCAAATTATGAACAATTATTAAACAAAATAATTACAAAACAAAATGTATTACATATCTCTAAATAAAGAACTCCACTGTGTGTTTAAACAATAACAATCATGATCATGCAATTATTATGATTAAAACAAGTGGGTGGAAGAAAATATTAAAACATATTAAAAATAATATGAAATTATTCGTGTGTGTGTGTGTGTGTGTGTGTGTGTGTGTGTGTGTGTGTGTGTGTGTGTGTGTGTGTGTGTGTGTGTGTGTGTGTGTGTGTGTGTGTGTGTGTGTGTGTGTGTGTGTGTGTGTGTGCGTGCGTGTGTGTGTCTAGGTTTCTGTGTCTGTCTGTTTTTCTGTTTGTGTCTGTGTCTCTGTGAGTCTAACTAAAAACATGGAATCCATTATCTACGGCAACAATCTTTTGCTAACAGACATAATGTTCTGGGTTGGATCCCCAATGTCTACACTTGCCATACCACTAAGCCTCCTTCTCCTGCTTTTAATGACCAGCCTCTATGTTTACTGTATAAATATCTGAATAGTGTTGGAAATGTGTTGGAAATGTTTTCCCATGTTGTTTATGAGGATTAGGCTGAAAAGAGGGGATATATAGTCAAAATATATTCAATGAACATATTCAGGAAACACCTTTTTGGGGAGCCGCGCTTAGTAGTCCTTTAAGATATTTATTAGACTCACAATATCAACTTTTGTACATGACAAAGAAGCTAGATCAATTGTCCTTTGAAGATAAAACAATCACATATGTTGGCCATTCAAATCTCTGATTACAGATTAGCAGCGATGTACTTTCATGTTTTGCATGTCTTTTTAGGTGCTGTTATATAAGGATAATATTGTTGCAGATCACTATAAATATCATCCATATACTCTATATTATATAAGTGGAATCACATGCAACAGACACAAGACGAAATAGCGAGGATGCCACTTCATCTGCCCTTCAACTGGACCAACTTACAGAGCATATTTGTCATCAGGGTTTATATGTTAGAAAGATCTCTATGTACCTCAAAAGTAAGCCAGGTATCAAAAGAATGTGCATGTGGCACAATAAAACATCGCTCTGTGGCCCTAATAGAATTGTCATTGTCCCCCCACCCCCCCCTTTCAAAATCAATCTATTTTCAAGGGATAGGACGGCAGAGTTAAGTATACTGTGTTGCCAAACTGCCAACTGTAAATTAAGGTTGGAAAGAAAAAACGATTCTATTTTCTAATAAGAATTCTTCACAGAGCCTTGGAGAGAGAAAAGGGTGGGGAAGTAGTTTCTCAAGGGACAGATTTTTCCCTTTGAATTACTCCTGTGGTCCTTTAAGCATCCCGGCCCCATATAGTCTCAGATAATGTAGACATCGCCTCTTTTGGTGATTTCTTGTCCGGCCCCATAATATGGTATTTTAGCTATTTAGTATATTTTACAGTCATGCTCCAGTTGGCTTGTACCGCTTAGGCCTAAAAAATAAACATAAGGAGAATGATGGTAGTTCATTCAAACTAGCAGGAGCAGGGGATAGGTGGAGGGAATGAGTTGCACAGGCCATTACGTCTATTTGATTGTTTTTAAGGGTGAGGCAAATATTGTATTAGAATATCTTAGCCCTCTGAATTGATCTTGAGTCTATTTTGAAAGTAATGGTGCTAATTTACTAACACAGGCTAATACAAATAGCATGGAATGTAGTGTTGATTGAATATACAACAAGTATTTTGCACAGATTTCTTTAAGAGGTAGGAGCACTGAAAATTGTGAGAAGATAATGGATGGAGGCTGGCATGGAGATGCAAGCCTACAGCAACTTTCTTGGTGCAGCTATATTAAATAAAAAAGCTTAAACAGTTTAAAGCAAACCAGAATGGGTCCAAAACAGCTCACCTGTCACGCGACATGGGCAGATGTACCTCGACTGCAATTATTTTCTTAGTGCTTCACAGAGCATTGCACTTTTTAGCCATTCAGTGCTAAACAAAGCAGGTAATGTTCTCATTACGTTCCTATATCCGCCCTCAACATCTCTCTCTCTCTCTCTCTCTCTCTCTCTCTCTCTCTCTCTCTCTCTCTCTCTCTCTCTCTCTCTCTCTCTCTCTCTCTCTCTCTCTCAAGCTAAGTCATGTTAATCCACCGAAGTCTGGCATTCATTAAAAATCTGCCCAAGTCAAGAATGAAGATCACACCACCAGACGACTGGAAAACTGAGCTAAAAATAATGAAGTTACGTTAAGTTATTCATAATGTATATTTGCTGATACTCCCTTAGCCTTGTGTTCCCTGAATTTGTGTGTCGATGTGTGCAGCGGGTTAACTCTCTCTCACTCAATTTATCTTGTGCAGTGTCCGGTCTGTTCGGAATGGGCTGATTGCTTGTCCTGTGCTCTGGTATCTTGGTTTCAGGGCTAGGTAAAGGTTCAACATGTTTATTCAGACATAAAAGGTATTAACTCTCGAGGTAGTTCATGAAGCATCTGCAGGATCATGGTAAAACTTCAGTCTATAATGGGGTGGGCGGAATTGTTAATAAGCCACACAAATTTGGGCTGACTTATCTCGGTCCCACAAAACTTGACATGGTGTTACCATGACAATGTATAGAATCAGAACTGGCGTTATCACTACAAATATGTGGTTTAATATTGTGTGGTCTAATATGGCGTAGAAGAAATCAATTCACATCACACTGCACTTATTTTTATCCTGGCAGTTCATCCGCCCAGTGTGAAGTCAATTGAATGAACGGTTGTCAAGAAAATCGAAGGACAGACATACAGAGGCTCCTCGAATTATAGTTTGATAACTCATACTGCAGCTATGGTTTAGTTTTTAGGTCAATCAAAAGCAGAAGCCAGAGTCAAGGGTTTCATACAGTATGGCTTGTGCTCCAGAGGTCTTATTTGTTATGTCTCCCTCCAGTTCCCCTCCTGCAGTCCTCGGAGATATCAAGACCAAATTGCTTTTTGTTTCAGAAGCTACTTAGTTGCATTAGAAGTAATAATGGAGTTCCCCTGGACAAAGGCAGCATCGTATTGATTTTGCCTACCGGGTACTGTTGAAACTGCCTCCCACATTTGAATTATTCACACATCTAGTACAATTATTGTCCTAATTGTAACAATGTTTGGAAGGTAAACCGCCAGGAACGCAAAGAGAGATCTTCAATCCTTTCCCACCTGGCCCCATATTATTTGAGAGTGTGAATAGTAATGTGACCATTCTTCATCCTGCCGCAGTATTATCCTAGCCATTATGAAGATGATAACTTATGTTGCCTGAAAGGCAAAACAAAGTTTTCGAGGGATCACGCCTCTAAGTTTTAATTAAAAATCACAGACAGCTTAATTGCAATGCAGTTGTGCTCTGCTGGCCCGTGAATACTTCTGGAACTAGAAGTGAGAGGGCAGGAAAAGGGACTGCCACTGATATCAGAGGGCGGTACTGGCCGCTGCGTCCTCAAACGAACGCTCACTCCCATTCAACTAAAAGTAAATTAAAGACACCAAAGAAGAAGGTGGTAAACTAATTGTTGTGTGTCCTCCAATGTCGTTTCAAGCACTAGTTTTGCTCCTTGGAAGTTCTGGGGTTCTGTTTCCTATATGTGTCTCAGCAGAATTCTATAATAGTTCTGAATTGATAACGCTGATCAGTAATGTACTGGCTGGCGCTCAACAATATATAAGATGCAATACATATTTATGAAAAACCCCGCCTGTGGCATACATTTAGCTGATTGGGCAATTCCAGATGCACTCTAGTTTGGTCATAATCCATCATTATGTCTTGAAGGAGTCATACTTACGAACCCAACATCCCCCCATTCTGCCCTGGCCTCATGTGGACTACATTTTATTCAGCGCTCAACCTTACTGAGACACTTACTGCTGGTTGCAAAGTCATTTGTGAAAATAAATCCTCCACATTTTCCTGATTCGCCCATTTTCTGGCCATTGTCTGTTTGATGCGTATAGTTTCCAGTCATAGTACAACATCAAATTATCTGTATATTCTATGATGTGTCAGGTTAATTATTCATATATAGATATATTTATGTTTTGTCGTCTTCGTTCAGTCTATTTTCCATTAGAGGGCTGCTCAAAGTATTTGTCAGCCTCATTTAGATGAAGACATTATTGTCGCGAAACAATGACATCCTCACCAGTGCATCTTTGATGCAGTGGAATAGAAAGTCACTGATGGAATATACTGCTAGGATCAAAAATATTCTGTTTAATTGACATCTTAATGAAACACAAATGACAAGTGTCAACATCTGAATGAACAAAGGTGAGTGTCGCCTGGCAAATGTTCAATGAAATGACAAATTACATGTTAATTGTGCTGTGTTTGAATTTGGGAGCAGACATTGTGTCTGTTGCATGTGATTCCACTTATATAATATAGAGTATATGGATGATATTTATAGTGATCTGCAACAATATTATCCTTATTTAACAGCGCCTAAAAAGACATGCAAAACATGAAACATCGCTGCTAATCTGTAATCAGGAATTTGAATGGCCAACATATGTGATTGTTTTATCTTCAAAGGACAATTGATTTCTACAATTGATTGTCATCGTATTATTATTCTTTTTAAATACAACTATATAATTTAAGATCACTGAATGGTTTGCTTGCTAATATGTGGGCCATAGATCACTAGTCTCAGTCCCAGATGTAAAGTTCCAAACATGACTTATTCTGACACATTCTAACACACAGCATTTAACTATTAACTTACCTTGTTTTCTTGAGAAAAAAACAACAATGAAAAATCTCTACCTCTCTCTTTCTGTCTATCTATCCATCGCTATCTATCTGTCTCTATCTGTTGTTTCTACATTGTAGCACTTCAAAGCAGTTGCTTTGTTTATTTTGTGAATGTGCTTTACTTTACTCTTTTTGGGGTATATCTTTGGAGTTGAATGCACTTACTGTAAGTCACTTTGGACAAAAGGGTCAATAAGCATCAATAAATGTGATGTAATGTATTGTTATGGAACGTTGTTTACCCATGGAAAACGTGCTGAATAGTTTCACCTCCTCCTGCACCCATTTTACTAAACCAACATTAGACCAGGCAGAAAATTAGATGGACACAACTACCAGCCTTTAGGGTTTAAGGGCATTGGGTTTGCATTAAAAATAACAGCATCGGAAAAAACACCTGCCTTAGTCTTAAATGCCTGCTTTGGACATTAAACCATTAAAAGGCTAAATGAAATTAGCTGCAGATAAACAATTATCCACCACTGTCACTGGTCATTAGACATTATGTTTTCATTAAACTAAGAGCTAATATTTTCAACGAGTCACTCTGCCAAATAATTGTCCATATTAGTCCCATTTAGAATGGTAAAGTCCAGATGGTGCAAAACTACCGATGACGATTAAGGCCTGCTTTCTTTCATTTAATGTACCTTGATTCCTTAAGGAGGAAAGTGCAAGTGGCCTCGCAGCATTGGTCGGAGCATAGAAAGCTTTTGAAATTGTCATTGTGAGGATTAATAAAGAATGAGCTTCTTTAATGTTCCACCTGAGCAAGCTCATAAAAGCCGACATGTTGCGGAAGAAGCAGCGGGAATACAAATAAACCAGGGGCTGGGGTTACCACTGCTTTCCTCCATTGTGTTGGCCCGGCATGAAGGAAAAAGGCATACATATATTTGGGGCACAAGGAGGGCCACGGTGGCGGGCGAGAGAAACTCATTTTAGACACAGTGGCCAAAAGGCATTGCAAAGTTCTGTCTAGTTGTCATATACGATTGACTGCAAGCCTTCAGAATCCTGGGGGAAAATGGGAGTTTTCATAAAGCAGACCCATCCCGACCCCCCCCCCCCCCCCCCCCCCCCCCCTTGAAAAGAGGAGAATCCCATGCAGTACAATTTGGTTAAGATTCAAGGATTTTTACCTCCGCTTCATTCAGCCGCCAATTTGTTTAGCCTGTAAAGAGTGCTCTATAAAAATGTAAATTTGCATCTATTAAAGACATGCTTATTTTGGTTGCTTTTGAAAGGGGCATTGATTGATCACCACTAGTGTGGTGCTGCCTCCTTTTCTTCCCTTGCAGCAAAGGGAGGCTATCCACGAAGTGCCATGCTTATTCCAGCAGCCCGTCATTTTGCGTGTTTTTTTGTTTACGGCGCAATTCAGTGAATTCTGTTGCTGCAGTACGGGGCCAGCGCCCTCATTGTTTCTTGGGCTGAACTTTTGGCTGCTGCTGCAACGGTTTCCTCAGCAGTTCCGAGAAGCCATGTAATATGAGCAGTACTTCACGGGCTAAGCCCTGTGCAAGCAGTCCAGAAAGCACTGAAGTCATCAATTTAATCTCCCACCATTGGGCACGGCCCTGCATGCTGCTTTTTCTTTTTTCGGTCTTCATGACCGATAGGGATGAAAGAGAAGGGGAAAAAACTGCAAAATATGTTTTTGCTTCAATTGGTGTGGATACAGCGTTAGTCGGGAATAATGTATGTATCGCAATTTCCACTGCAGAGGAGCCGCAAGTAGAGATATAAATAGTTGGGATTTTGTTTGCTTTTCTGGATATCTGTCTCTGAAAGCTTAAAAAGTCTATACGTGTGCTTTTGAAAGAGGCACTCATCTTTTTTTACCCGTAGTCCTCGATTGTCTCAATCCGAGGGCTTAATGTCTAACAGAAAAACTAAACTTGCTCCTGTGTTCGGACTGATCAGGCCTAATTTGTTAAGGCAGCCTTTGGTACATTACTCAGCATTACTTCTGACCCTCTTACTCCCTGCAGGCTTGAGACCTGCTTTGGCCATTCACAAGTAGGCTAATGTAACTCTCACCAGCGCAAACCTGCATAGACATGCCCCAACACACATTGATGCATGCAGTCACGCACGTGCACGCACACACACACACACACACACACACACAGACACACACACACACAACTTCCATGCATCGATGCACATATACACATTCAAATACACCCAATCGCACACAAACATAAATATATGGACGCACAGCACACACAGACACATGAAGAATGAGTACCTAAGAGAATACTCCAGTACCCGCAAAGCCATCGGTGATAGCTGAGAAATACACTTTGCCTTGTGTTTCAAATTATTTTAACCCACAGGTACCCAAAGCAGGGGACCCTCACTGAAAAGAGAAGAGGCAAAATTAGCATATGAGTTGCATGGGCCCTGGGCCAAAGATGAACTTAAATCAATACGCTTTGATTTTGTGCCATGGCATGTACTACATCATTATAATTTTATTAACACAGGCATGGATTTTCAATGGATGTAACTGCGGGGAAATGGTTAGATATAATTGTGTGAAATGAAATACAGCACAGGTTTTGAATATTGGCATTCATTTCTTTTTTCCACTCCCAAAACAATTCATCTGGATCCCCCTTGCTTTTATTTCGATCTTGTAGTTTTTAACTATTAGCATAGTATCTAGTCTGCCACTACAGATTCTGGGCCTTGCCTAAAGGTTATTTGTAACACATGTGATTGCTCGATTAAATCGGAACTGCTGCTATCAAACAAAAATGTGTTTGCATTTGTTTTATGTGATAGGTGTGTGGGTCTGTACGTAATGGACTGTTGCAACGCCTCTGAGGTGAGGCCAAAAGCTAATATCTGGCCCAGGCTGGACAATAAAGGGGTCGTCTATTATATTCTGCAATTCTATTCTAGTCTAACTATTAACCAACGTATGACATGGTGCCCTTTAACCATGCATAACTTTACATGTGTATATATATAGCTAGCTACTCATATATATGTAAAGTCGAGATACATCAATCGGTAAATGGAATAACTGGTGTTGTGGATAACTGGGGATGTTCACATACTATTTTCGTTGAAATGAAAAGTTGTAACTGCATCCAAAAAGATTGTTTGGAAGCATTTTAACTTCTGATAACACTGACCGCACTGCACTCCTCTCAAGCTGCTCCACTTCCGTCCTCTGGCCAATAGTGTTTCAGTGTCTGACACGGGGGCTGCATCTTTAATGCAGTGTTGGTTGGGGAGTCATCAAATATTTGTGTCCCCACCTAGTCACCAAGCACAGTGCCTACAGTGGCTGACATAGTCCACTTCCTAGATGTCCCGCCCCCCCCCCCCCCCCCCCCCCATCCCCCTGGTTTGAATGAAGGCTGAGGACATCTGTATGGACAGAACATGGCTAATGTAGTCAAAAGTCATCGGTGAAGGTTATAAATCGGACAGGCGGTGGCGATTTAGTAAAGGCCTATGAGAGCCATTGATTCTTGTCAGCGAATATGTCATGCAAGCAAATAAATACTGTTTGGTCTCGAACCATCTTTGGGTCATGCAGGTTTTTGCAAGCTCTAGATACGGCAAAAATAATTCAAAAATACTTTTTCGCCTACTTTCCATGTTTGTGTCATACTATCCATTATCTGTTCAGGTAAAACCAGAAAAGCCATTTGTTATACAGTGTTTTGCTTCACACTGGGAGCCAGCAGTCGGTAAAGGTCCACAGCAGCACCGCTGACGGCACGCATCGAGCAAGAGGAAATTACGAGGAGATTTATGAGCATAATAATGAATGCTGTGCCTGCTCTGATCAGCACTAGATTCACTGTTCGTCTGAGTCTTCTACACTTCACAGATAACCACGAACAAAGGATGCCTTTTACATTATGTGAACGTTGTTCTATTTGCATTAATACTATCTGGTTAGATCAGCAAGCATGTAAACCTAAAAACGAATTAGAATTATGCCTGGTTGTGCATAGAAGACAAGTTTGGTTCAATGGTAATTCAATGGTATTCAATGATAATCCCACATGATGGCCTGTATATAGTAGGATGTAGGACGATGTGGGTTAACTACATATTGTTAATGACCAGTAATCCTAGGCCTAGACTATGGTATTAGGGTCTCCTATCCAAATTGTGTCAAGTTTAAGTTTAAGACAAGCTTCCTGTGCAACATTCCTTGCCTGTCTGCCGTCTCGACCTCTCCCTCAACTCAAACAGTGGATATAATCGACAGTCCCCCCCACACACCATTTCAAACCCAGGCTAAACAAGGAGAAGCGCTGAAAATCAGTGGCAAGGAGGGTTACGCGACAGTTCCACCTGTGTTTCTCCAAGCGTTGGCTTCTGCTTTTCATGCCCAGATAATCACGTCTGATCTCTGGCAGGATAAAACGATGTCAGCCCCGGCATCGCTACTCTGGCTCTCCGATGCTCCAGACAGCTTCCCACCCACCTACTCTCCCCAGATAATCACGATGCTGAAGGGGTTTGTGGGACACAGCTGCACCATCTCTCTCGCGACCAATCAGCCTGTCAGTGTCACAGGTTCTCGGCTCCTCACACCTAGGGTAATAATTATTTTTTCTTTCACTCTGAAGGATTATGTATCGGGAGGGAAATTGACTGTAATTGAGGAGTCCATCAGATGTCAACATCCAGTTACTCACAATAACTTATTTTCTCTGAATAAACCCAGACTGGTTTTTCCATTTACTAGTTATTCCATTTCATTCAAGTAACTCCTATGGGTTTCCTGGGATTTTTATGCTTTCATTTTTCTCCTCCACAATAATAGTTGACACTAACTGGGTACTGGAGGTCTTTAACACATTTTAAGTGCTTGATTATGCACTGCTAAACCACATAAAGCTTTTATTTTACTCCTACATTCCCACAACAGCAGCTCTTTGTGTTTTTATTCCTACATTATTCACACTGCAATCTCAGGTATAATCTTTTAGAGATGGTAAATTAACATCTTTTATTAATAAATAACGTTTGGAAGTATCCATCCGCATTATAAACTCAGTCAACTGGAGGGTATGCATTTATCACTGAGTCGTTCAAAACAGGCATGATGTATTACCTCCACACCTTACTCCAATGTATGAAAAGTTTTATGACGCAAAAATCAGATGGTCACACTGCATCATGAGGATGCTGTCATGGTGCAATTTTCAGTTTATTCCCCCATCAATTTCCTTTCTGAAAAAAATGTGTTCACATTTCTCTCCATTATCTCACTCGCTCCCAGCACAATCATCATTGTTATTAGCATCATCATGCCAGAGTTTTATTACAACTGTGTACAATTGTTTCCCCTGTCATTTGCCTAAACTGTTAACTCATTCCACAGTCACCATATTACATATATTACTAAGGTGGTTGGTGAGAACTGATCTAGTGCTAGTGAGCTACCTTTGTTCCTTGAAATATAAGTAATATATGTTTCTAGAGATTAAAAATATATCATAATATCATTGAAATTGCTATGTACGTATCATTATACTCCCTACTTTCCAAATATTTTAACATAATGGAAATACAGTTAAATGAATCCACTCATATCCCTTACACACACTCAATAATCCCATTAACAAACATATACAACACTGATTTTTTGAGGTTGAGATGTGTTTGGTCATTTGAATGATAATTTTATTAAGTTCAGTCAATTCAGCTATTTATATAACGTTTCAGAAAACAAAGGAATTTTGTTTTCAGTTGACCTTTCACTGCTCTTTTCGCATGAGCTCTTTGGATTTTTTCAAGTGTAAAGATTGGTTACGTAAAACTACTAAGAGCCGTTACTAAAACACATTTTCCGCAATGCCATGATGGTTCCACACAGGCCTCTTAGTGGTAGAGAAGAGTGGTACTCTGGGTGCATCAATCCATCAAAATCCACAAATCGAATAATTTATAGTTTGAATTACTTAGAAGGCCTGCTATAGAGAATCACCTCATGCACACCCCAACAATATGAACTCTGTTAGATCCCAATGTCAACAGCGCTATAACGCTACATTACCTTGGATACAAAAATCTACTTTAGTTATTTATTTGAAATATAATTTTAGAGTGAATCTTGTTTTCAAGGGGCAATGACTGAAGAGAAGGTTGCTTCTAGAAAGGATTTTGTAAAAGTAATGCATAATGATGTGTGTGTGTGTGTGTGTGTGTGTGTGTGTGTGTGTGTGTGTGTGTGTGTGTGTGTGTGTGTGTGTGTGTGTGTGTGTGTGTGTGTGTGTGTGTGTGTTGTTTGTGTGTGCGCAAGCCTGTTTGCACGTCTGCATCTTTATTCGCACATTCATGGGTGCGTTCGTGTATATATGTGTTTGCGTGTGTGTCTGTTTGTGTGTATGCCTGTGTGTCTGCCAGTGCACGTACAAATGAACCCATGGCACACTTTGTGTCCTATTTGCCACTGTGTTTACCAACGTCACTCAGGGGACCTAAATTGAAGGTGCCATTGTAAACGTCTGCGGGCAGCGGGAGTGATCTGACGGCTTGACAGCTCTCATTAGCGTATTCGACACAAACACTGTCACAGATGCTCCCGGTCAGTCCTCGGCTGGCCTGGCCCTCTCCCGAACGGGGGACACTGACAGGTGGCTTTGTGGCCCTTTGTCCCGTGGCTGACAGGGTGTTAAAGCAGTAGCTCATTTTTAATGGAGTGCTGGGATTGTGAAGAGTGGTTTCCATAGTGGTTTTCATACATATACAAAATTACCGGCAGAGAAAATATGCAGGAATGGGGACAGGTGATCATACACTAGCATCTGCCATGAGATATAATTTGTTGTTTGTGCACAATATAATACCCAGATTGCATGCTCTAGTAGTCATAATTCAATCAAAAAGTTGCAGTGTTTTGTTATGCATTTTCTGCAGATACAACAAAGTTATTTCAGAAACACTTCTGAGAGAGAATTCTGATATCTTGTGATTTTCTAAATTTGATTCCTCCAACCTGGTGAGCAAAACAACTTATAAAAAAACATTTGCCTTCAGGTTTAAGGCGCTTAAAAGAAAAACAAACAACAGACAATGGACAACATGTGCAGTTAAAGTTGCAATGTATAACTTTTCAACTAGTAATTTAAAACAAATTCATATATCAATAAAATCACATCCTATAACTGGTATATTATACAAATAGAATGTGCTGGCCAGCCCATACCTCTTTCTTTGTTGACAAGGACCATATTATCGACACACCCAAAACCCCTCACACTCACGCCTCCCACATAGCAGAGCTACGCTAGATGGCATAACACAGTTGCACAGCTATGAGAGTGGACAGAACACTTTTATTGAGTTTTCTGAATCCTGAAAGTCTTCTGCCTACTTACTATGGAGGGGCTCAATCTGACAAATTGGCACTATAAGCTGATGTTTTATTTTTAATAACCAAATTAAACAAAAACGTTGGCAGCCCAATGAAAGGAAAACATGAGTATTTTCATACTTGCTGTGTCACATAGATAGACAGATAGATGTGGAGACAGATAGACCACACAGACGGATGGATGGATAGCATAATGTATAAGATATGGTTCGATATGTTGTACGTCGTACACATTTTCATACTCCAGTGAAAAGGCATTAAAAAACGCCTCAGTGCAAGCTCTGCACCAGAACGCAAGCGGCATGAAACCAAGAACACATTTTCACACCTCATAACACTTCAAGACAGCGGTTAGGGCGAACCTTCGCCAAAGTGCAGCGATGAAAAGAGAAACAGAATGATGTTTGCAACAAAAGACATTATTGAGATGCAACATATAAATGCTGAATTACTGTTTGGTCGCGTAGGTATGTTAAAATAAAGAACTCCAGGTAAAAACAATTGTTTTTCTGGGGGCATCAGGTCCAAACGTTCAAGGCGATTGGTCATTTATCTCCCAGACAATGGGTTAATCAGGGATTCACGAAACTTTCTCATATCTTACTACTATAATAGCAGGCCTGTCGCACCAGTTCCTGAAGTTACTCATGTGCGCATGTGCCAAGCAGCCCGCAGCTAACACACACACACATCGCACGCAAACGCATCCATCGCAAGCACGCACATACACACCACATACACACGCAGCACACACACGCACATGGACATACATGGAAACGCACACACACACACACGCACGCACAGACACCGCACGTCAAGACAAAGGCAGCGACACATACACAGATTTTGTCATATAAAAACCGTTAAATTCAAACATCGCACCGACCGGCATATCGACACAAAAGTCACAGGATCTTAAAGAGACAGTGTCCCTATAACACAGAACGAAAACATGTCAATAACAATGTATGGTGAATTATCTCTAGAGTCCACCACAAGACTACACTTTTTTGCTCAAATGTAATATTTCCCCCCTCCTTGAGCCTCCTGCAATGTCTTTGCCCTTTGTTGCTCAAACTTAATATTACTTTACTCCTTGAGCCTCCCCAAATGTCTTGAGATATTGATATCCCCCCCTCTCCCTGTGGCCTGTCTAAGTTGTTTTATTTTCCTTATGTTTTGTGTGGATGCTATGTGTGACTGTTGGCTACTGCTGCCTGTCTTGGCCAGGAAACTGGAAGAGATGTTTAATCTCAATGATGATTATTATTTTCAACTAACCAGTTGTTGCCTTGCATTTTAAAATTACATTGCACTTTTCAGCCCTCAATACCAGTAAAAGCTATTTTATAATTGATTTGCATGCATAGTATACTACACATTCCATTGAACAATTACCCCTGTTACCATATATTGACTAATTTTATCATGTGTCAAATAACAAAAATCCTGATCTTCTCCTGATGGCCTGTATGTGTGAACAACATATCCTGACATTTGTACCCTGAAAATCTCCTGAATATTACTACCCCTGAGGTACTTTTTCTCTATAGGAAATGTTAATTACCTTAAATGTGTATGAGGAGTAGAAAGTTTATATTTCTCACACCACTTCAGTGGGCGTGTTGATTATGCTTCTGCATGTCATTGAGTGGCCCCCTAAATGATAATCAGCCTGTTGCCTTTTGTTCTCTGAATAGTTAAAAAAGATTGAAATATTGGCACTGCTTTTAAGAGTAATTTGTGGTGAACAAATGTAATATGTTGAAAAATTATAGGCAAAATGTTAATATATTATGCACTCAGAAATGTGTTACATTATCGACTGGGGTTTCCACATTATTGCTATGGGTTTAATTACAACTAGAGGTTGAGGAAAACTCTAGTTCTATTGAATCTATTTCTTAATTGCACATCCGACGAAAGAAACATAGTTAGCATAATTCATGCTTGAGCTCTTATTCTTCTCGATATGTGGAGGGGGTCAGGTTGGTTATGGTTCAAGAGCCCCTAAGGCGCTAAGCAACAGCTTGGAGAAATTGTTCGGGTGAGATTAAATTAATTTTCATTTTACTCTAAGCCATGAATACTTCAAAAGGACTGCAGAGAACCTTCAAACCAGACCTTTGTATGAAAGAGAGTTTGCATATGACCTCTGTAATGTTCCACACCTAAAAACAAAGCAGACACTTCTTGTGCTGAAGTTGGCCAATGAAAACATAGCAGAGCGTTTTGGAAACAGTGGTGATGGAACACTGAGGTCATCAGAACAAGTGTCTCCTTCTGGAGTTAATTGCTTGTATTTATTCAAACATCCATTGAACTTCTGTTTCCCAGATATTTAAATAGACACACGTTCGTTTTTGAGGTAAGGGGGGTTTTGCTAATGGAAAATAGAAACGTGAGTGATTTATTATGAGCATGATGTGCATTAACAAAGACAATCCTCGATTCAAATCAGGGAGTGATCTCATGTACAGATTATACGCACAGATTGGCCGTTCATACAAATGTCCACATTAGTATGCATAATCATGCGGATGGTTGATTATGGGTTTGTTTACAGATCTGATTGAGCTAGAGTATCACTGAATGTTAATTGCGCTCTCAAATGTGAGGACGTGTTGTTATAACGACAGCCTGTGTTTGGGTGCAGCCAGTTTTTTTGTATTGCTTCTTATTCAAAGCAAAGATTATCACAAACCAATTGACAAAACAATTTATCTAAAAAGCTTTGATCATGAATCAGTGAAAGTCGATTACAAAATAAAGCAAGCGCAAGTGCACAACAACGATGGGGACAACAACAACAATTCTAGCTAAGAGGGGGGAACACATTTATTTCAGGACTCTGATTTCCCCACTTTTCTCTGACTGAACAGATAGAAAAGATCCATGGCCTTTCGACATTATTTGTTTGGCAAGTGCTACTAGGCAGATAGCTGGCTTCTTTTCAATCCTTTATGTGCTTAACAGATTGCATTGGCATGGCAGGATAGACAGGGGGCCACGGACCAGGGGGTGACCCTGCTTTGATGGATGTGGCCGTTCATGATGGAATGAGCTACTAAGTAGCTTGTTGTGGCCGTCTGTACAATATATACAAACCTTTCCTTGCCCCACAGTAGATGATTAAATGTAACCGATTTGGATGAAATACAAAAAAAACTTTATGACTCTGTTGTTTTTGCACAATTTTTTATTTAAGTTTGCTATTTGAGAATGTCTTAGATATAAATATTTTAAAACATATTTCAACATAAGAATTTCATTTATTTTGAACCAATTCTGTGAACTAACAAATCTCATCTTTGTTCAAATTTGGCAAAAATGATAAGGATTCATATTTGCAACCAAGATTCAAGTTTACTGTTTATTTGGCCCCATATCAATCGCTAGAAATGTTATAGCAAATTATTCCAAGGCTTTCCCTTAAAAGGAATGGTAGGCTAATTGGTTATTTTACCACTTAAAAGGGTAAGGTTTTTCTAAATTAAATGCACCACCGTCGAATGCAAATCAGATATAGGGCATGCCTGGGCTGAAGCTAATTGAGTAAATATCCATTTGAAGGTCAAAGACATTTAGGTTTGACTGACTAAAACTGTTTATCAACACACATATGTATCTGGAACGACTGGGCCATTAAACCAATTTTAAACCTGTTAAAAAAAATTAATCTGTGAGTGTAATGCTGTAACCCCCCAATTTAAAGAAGCAATATGTTATAGATTATTTTATAAATTATTAAAAAAACATGCACAAAACACACATTTTGTAAAAAAAAGAAAAACTAATAAAAACAAATTTAATGCTTTGAAAAGAATGAGCTACTAATGGATGATTTGAATTCAGCTGTATCTCGGTAGCATTCTTTTTTTCATAATTTCAGTATACCAACTGTCCTCCTCCTTGGCCTCCTCACTCCCTGTCGGATCAGAGGACTTCGGGGGTTGGCACAGTGGAAGCAGAAGGGATCGAGGAGGTGCAGATAATTAGTGACTGAGGCTGGAGTGTCCTGGGGTGCGTCTGTGTTGGATCACTCTCTGACAGGGTGTCCCGCGCGCTGATATACTTCTGCCTGCCATTGAGGTAGTACATAATCTGAGACACCATGCTGGGCTTACCTGCATGACTGTGTGCCTCTCTGCAAACAGGAGGGCTGTAGAGTGCTGGAGTCATTGGGCACATATGAGAGCTTGGCAGTACCTACTGTGCAGCGGCAGAGTCCTAGGACGGGTGAATAACACCTTGCACCAGTGTGACCAGTGTGCTTTCTACCGAACCAGTCCAAGGAAGTCTCAAGGGCTGCAGAACCAGCTTGTCACTGATGCTCCTATTTTTTTTCCCCGCAAATTACGACTCACAGACTTGCAACATCAATGTGGATGTATCCAACCCTGTTTCATAATAGTGTTAAGACATTTTGTAAAAAAAATAAATGTATAGATTTATCAATATACCTAATTCAGGGATCCCAATAGAGTGCTAGATGCCTGTCAGAGAGGTTCTTTTTCAAAAATGTGTAGTTTATTTCACAAAGTCAAGTAATTGCTATGTCCTTTGCTGAATTGTGTACCTTATGCGTTCAGTGGATATACTTTATTCTGACCTGTAAAAATAGATGGATAAACATGGTCATACAACAAAAAGTATCATTAAAAGCCAGCCGAAGAACCAGGCTACTTAACACGTCTTATGGCCTCTCGAGAGCAGCTGACCCCTGCCTGACCCCCTGGAGGGACTGGACTAGAAGCGACATCATTCTGTTTTCCTGAGGTCAGCAGTGCCATGTAGTCATTAGGAGGATATATGGTTTTTTTTGACCAAAAAATAAATTTAACTAAATCCCTCGGCTGTGGTATTATCAATCCATCTAAAAATGAGGGTATGCCTAAGTTGTATTAACTTACCCCACGGTAAAATGAATGGTTCAACCTATGCCAAACACTGTTCATCCCATAATCTACAAAAACGTACAAATAAATAAAGCATCTATAAGATTTAACTTCATTATTAAATAGGGTCGTTCCATCTTTCTGTTTTAACAGTTGTGAAGCCTCTATATTTAAAATTCGATTAAAATAAACAATTGAACTGCTCGGCTGTTGACTACAATATAAGAACTACATTTCCCGGAGTCCTTCAGGCCTGATTAACAGGATCCTGTGCGCCGCCGGTCTCACACTAGCAGAAAGAAGGTCGCAAGAAGAACGCATCCGAAACCGACGGAAAACAATTTATACAAGATCATGTTGGGACAGGCTGTACGTCGCTTCACCACATCGGCGGTGCGTTCTTCGCACTATGGCGAGGGACCAGGAAAGGTAATATACTTTATAAACGAGTATTTGAACGCTTTTAATGAAACTCGCAGGGTGACCGGGCCTTGTTGTTAGCATGCGCCCGCTTGGAGGTCATTTCCGCGACATGCTTCTTGATCATTTTCTCATACCAGCGATATATTAACATTACTCTGGTTCCCTTAACACCCTTCGTAAGGTCATAGTACATTCTGCACGTGTATGATAAAGAAACCTACCAATCACTGCCGTTTCTTTGCATACTATAGTGGGTAGTAGGCTTGCATCGTTAGCATAAGCTAACCCGGTAAGGCACTCTCACCAAAACCTGGTTCATGTATGAAGCTACAGTTCTGATAATTTCGATTATTATACTTAAACGGTGCTTAAGTTTAGTTTTAAGGCTACACATTCAATTAACTGATGATTTATTATCACTTGCTCTGAAGGAAGTATCTTCAGGTGAATGTCCTAAGGTCACACTGTTATGACATCACTACTAGGCCATGTCTATGCTTGCTTATCCAATGTAAAAGTATCGTACAATTTATATTGGAGGAAACACGTTTAGCACTGGTACCTGTTTAGCATCTAAGGACGTGTATTTGTAGTATGTGCCAGCAGCAGTAATACAATACATTGATGCATGGTGTATGCATGAGATTGTTTTCATATTTGAAGTGGATAGAATGCACACTACAGAGCGCAATCTGTTGTTCAAGCTTTAGTAATATAATATATATCCCAATGAAACAAACTAAAATCCCATGTGGTTCAATTCGTCCTTCAATATTAAACATCCAATAGAGCAGCTTAAAAATTGTAGTGCATGCAGTGCCACCAAATAACAAACCATGACCAGTTAGGCCAAGCAGGTCTTTGTCCCCTTAAAGCCATCTAACACCGCTACGTGCTGAACGTATATTAAGATCCACAAAGATTCACGTTGCTAGTCAGACTGTACATGCCCGATTGCCAAGCGTTGACCTACGCATAGCAATGCGTTGCCCTTCTCTGCAGAGGAACAAGTCAAATAATCGCTGTAGACCAGGGAGCATGCGTAGTGTTTAGTTTTTGTTCACAGCCGGACAAGTGAATAAATGAAAGCACCTGGCATAATGAAAACACATTATCGGACTTTGCAACCTATATTCAATGAAGCAGACTCCGCCTTGTGATTCAGTTTCCGTATTTGCTCTTCAATTTATGTACTTTTTAGGTCAGAACTGCTCCATTGCCTCCTTGTGTAGATGTTAACATGATATTAAAGTATAAACCAGTCAGCTTTGCTAAGATCTGCATTGTGTCACTGAGTCCCGGTTCTTTCCAATCATGGGTTACGCAGAACTGTGAATTCAGCTTAACTCACCAATGCTTTGTTTCGGCTTTGATTCCATTGTCTACCTGTACATTAAATAATCCTCTGCTAAATTCAGCTCAAGCTGTACTTTTTACAAAGCAGGTTCAAGAATAGAAGAGTTTGTTAGAAAAGGTCCACGTGGTTGAACAATATTTAGTGATGACATCACAGGACAAACGGTCCTACTGGACTAAAGCCCACTGAACTAGTCAAGTCATGTTTATCCAGTTATCCTTAAAGATCTCCTAATATACTACTTTTCTTGTCTTAATTTCTTATTATTGACTCCTATAGAGCATCCTGACACTTATCACAGCACATAAAACGATGTAGATTTTCAAGAAACTCTTCATCTCATCTGGGCGCTTTCAGCATTTTCTGTCAACACTCTGCTTCGTCCTTCTCCGCCCCCTTCCTGCCAACCCCACTCCATTGTGATTGGGTACCTTCCGGAAGAGCATGTTGCAGAATTTACCATTACCGAATTTTCGGCCCAAAATGGCCCAAAAGCGCATTTTCGGTTTTCGGCCGAAATACTTTATCATCGAACCTCCGGATGGCCGTAGCGCGGGGAGCTCTTGTAGGGATTGGGCTTCGCGGGGTTTGTTTACCGGCGTTGCTATTGTTAATGGTCTTGTGTGTTCCAACGCTTTATTAGGTAGGCATATCTATTAGGTTTGTATATATTTTTTTTGTTATGAAAAATCACATCAAAAACAAAACAGTGCAAAGACAAACTGCCAAACTTTTTTCTTTTATCAAATAGGCCTAAAGATGACTGCGATTTTTTTTTTTTATTACTGGAAAAAAAACTGTTGCCGGTGTGCAACACTCGGTGTTGGCCTCAACACTGGTAATACCGTATACCGCGGCAACCCTAAATGGTACTAATAATTGCCTTAATAATTTCTTTCGGTTTCGGCCTTGGTTTCCTCATTTTCGGTTTCGGCCAAGAATTTTCATTTCGGTGCATACCTAATTACTAGGGATGGGCGTGAGGAATCGATTACTCGAGTACTACTCGTTACAAATGAACTCGGTTGGTGGACAGGCAAACTCGAGTTTGCTTATACACACACAAACAAAGTTTTCTGAAGCAAATGTATCAATTTTCTGTCGGCGCCACTAACGCATGACGTGGGCACAAAGAAAATTAAATGCATCCATTTCCATGGCGCGTTCCGTGCCGTGTGCAGGCACGCCAGAATTCAAAAAGTTAAGAGATGGCGGTTAAAGCAAATCGCAGCGAAGAATTGAAATACTTTAAAGAAATAGGAGATCATAAGGTGAAATGTAAAATATGCCAAGCGAAATCGAGCTACCAGAAAGTACTATGCGGCAACATATGCTCCTGAAACACAACGGTGAGTTCGGGAAAGCAGACCCGCAGCAACGGTGAAAGTGAAAGTGTGTCGGCTATTTTCACCGCCGCAAAACGCAGCTGTAATCCCGGGCGTGTAGAGAAGATCACAACGCTGAGTATTTCCATAGTCCATTTGCTGCCGTTTTATTTGCAGCTTTAAGCATTTATTTGCAATGGTTAGGCTACTTGTTTCGTTTTTTTTAAACTGTTACAGGCCTTGGTTCGACGTGATTTAAATTGTGAGACGCATATTTATTTTTGTAAGGAAAATGTGTTTTGAACGTTTGATGGACTGTTTTGATGGAGAATAAGCATTACATGTTTGGTTGGTAATATTGCCGTTCATCATCAGGCCTGCCGCCTATTCCTGCTGCAGATGCGTTGCATTCTAAAAATAGATTTGATTTAACGAGTACTCGAGTGATCCTCGAGGAATTCCTTCGATCACTCGAGTTTGGAATTTACTACTCGTGCCCATCCCTACTAATTACCATTAGGGGAGGGAATCTCCTGGCACCTCACGATTCGATTCTGATTATGAGGTCAACGATTCGATACTGAAGCGATTATCGATGCATCTTGATGCAACAATTTTTTTGTGTACATTTCCATGCGTCATTTTCAAAAATATATACATACATCTGGGTTTGCTACTCAGAGTTTGCTAATCACTTCCTACTTTTGTGATGATCATTAAAGACAACAGATGTATTAACTTATCTAATACTTTATAAGGGAGAAAGCTTTGTCACAAATATGACTTTCTATGAACAATGCAATAATCAATGCAGCTTGCATTATAACACAATATGGAAGGATGCAAAAAATAGGTTTCAGTTTTATTTTATTTCTAATCTTTCTTTTCTGTCATTAAAGAAAAAGCTGCTCTTGAATTAGGAGTTCTTGTGTCTGGCTGTGAGTTTGCGTGCATGCTATGCGTAGGCTGAATCGCAATCGTGTCAAGACAAATCAGATTGGCCAATACACACTGAAGATAAATTCAATAATTTTAAAATTACAAAAATTATCCCTCTCTGGCGAACAGAATGTTGCAGCAAGCAAAAAAAAATAATCTTATTAATTTATCTGCATCGGGACAGAATCGTTCTAGCGGGAATCGCGATGCATCAAAGAATCTATTATTTTTCCCACCCCTAATTACCATTCATGGAAAATCCGTTTTTTTTCACGACCGGCGTCCCTAGAGTTTAGCGCTCTGCACAGCCGGTCAGCAGGGAATACGTCTTAATGCTTACGTCATTATTTGACACTAAAAGCATAATAGGCGCTCTTTAACTACACAACACGGTTCTGGACAGCTAAGCGTTATATGAATATAAAATACATATACCGATGGTTCTTACAGATTTCCACAAAGCATCACATGTCATCGTTCAAGGCAAAGTGGCACAACACTCTTGTTTGAGCTAGTCCGACCCTGAATGTTAAAATGATGTTACCTGGTACCCAATACTACCAGTAGCGATTAACAGAGCAGGAGCAATCCATAAACTAAAAACCTATGTGACCTTTTTTGAGCAGTTGCATTTACTTATGTAATATCTGCACCCAAAATTAAGGCTTTTAGCAAGACATGTTCCTGATGTATTGTTTCTTTCAGAACCTGCCATTCTCTGTGGAAAACAAATGGCGCCTGCTCGCAGGAATGGTGTTGTTCTTCGGAAGCGGCTTTGCCTTCCCCTTCATCGTCGTCAGACACCAGATCCTCAAGAAGTGAAGTGATACGATGTTGCTTCGCTGGAGCCAAGGTCAGTCGATTTACATTCCACATCCGGCCCATTTGACACTTTTCTATTTGGGTGGCGAAATTAAATTCTTGAATGATTGCTTCGATAATTGTCTCTGGCATTATCTTTCACACTATCTTTACCTCAACGGAACCCTTCTGAATGCATTACCTGTGTTTCTGGGCTTGACAGCAGCGATGTCATATGGGTCCATATTGGATGAATGTTAAGATAAGCTGGGCAAATGAGAAAAAAATGCTCTGACAGTTTATTGCATACGTTAATGTATATATATCTCTATCAGAACGAACCTGCAGGTCTGAGGCCGTTGTCACATTATGCATTTATTTTCTGTCTTCGTAATGCACGTCTTCAGTCCTCATGCAACTGGTCTTTTTCTTTTTTTTTTTCAGGGCTACAGATGGTACACGTGTGTCCACCAGAGTTCTATTCGTTTCAAAGAATGGGAGTTCCCTAACTGTCTTTGTAAATAAAGTTATCTGAAATCAATCTGATTTTGTGTATTTTCTTTAGCCTATTAAGCTGGTCAATCACCTCTGGCAAATCATCCCACTTTGAAGTCCTTGAAGATTTTTGGGGGTATTTTCTTCCCCATTATCCTTTAGAGGGGAAATAATGGTTTTACATATATCATAATCTGTTTCATGTTTTATTTTCAAGGTCAACTCTCTGTCGAATGGTTTAAAGGCGTGCATTAAAACTATGTTCAAAATGTTAATCTGTCTAATTGCCAGTGCAAAGGCCTTGCCTATTACCTGCAGCCCTGGAAATGGGAAAGTGGATAAATGCATGTCGCCGTTAACAATCTAGTCATTCCTTCTAGATGGATATTATATCCCCATTCTGCAGCGCTGTGCTTCGGTTGAACTCGATGCACCACCTATTTCAGTTCAATTAACCCTGTGCTGTTGGCTATAATTATCCAAGGACAAAGACTAAATATGTGGGTGGGTAGTTCCAGCCGCTTGCATTAGAGAAACAATATGCTTCTACGTTGGACATTTTTACATTCATATTATGCTTGTTGGGATTATATTTGGTGTTGGAAGAGGAGTAGACTTTACTGTAAACTGATGTTTGGTTGGCCGATGGCATGAAAGATTATGAATTGTGAGAGATAAACTGACAATAACCCCCGCAAAAGATCTTAACCTGTAGTCTGAAGGCTGGAGATGAAGCTATTAGACATTTAATGGGTTTAATGATTGGGACAAGTATTCCACTGGTGCAGCCTGTTTAATAATCAAATGGTGTTTCTCATGACTCTAGGGTAGGTGAAGAGAGTACACCCTGTCAGTGTATTTTCTACAATGTTGGGATGCAAACCACATATCCCTACATCACAGCCAAATCGGCACAGTGGGTACACTGCAAAACAATGAAGCAGCCAGAAAACGCATCCAATTTCTTTCTCACCACTTTTTTTTAATCTAACATTTAGTGTGGGTACGGTAGAGGACCCTCAACAAATCATTTCATACTAGTCTTAGAATTTTGATACATAACACTATAATAAAGCTAAACTAAATATCAAAAGGGGCTGACTTTCTGAACTCTCACTGGCAGTTCGGGCAGTATTACTTTAAATTGAGCAAATTATAGACATTGGTGTTCTGGTGTGCTTCAGCACTTGAAAAGCTTATATATATGTATGTATATATATATATATATATATATATATATAATGTATAATTACCTTTTGAAAGAGCATAATAAGATAAAGACCCATATCTTTAGAGTAGGCTGCAGATTTAGCCTTGGGTAGAAACCTTATCACATGGGAGAGGCTGGTTGTGGATGTCAAAAAGAACGTCTCTTGCCCAAGCTTTAATTATGAGTTTAGTTGTAGGTTGGAAAATATAGAGTATCCCATTAATAGCAGAATCCTGCAGTGAGAAACAGACTCCACGACGTCATCAGGGCTTCTGACGATATATATAAAAAGAGGAATGTGCATCAGGGGTTGTTTTAAAGTGTCCCCTACATAAGCGTTCACCTTCAGCCTCAAGCTGCCCAAACATTCTCACGCCAAAACACTGCGACAGCAACCGAGATGAAAAGGTGACCGTATAATGCTTAAACCAAGCAAATGACTGTCTCTAGTAGATGGCTGAATATTCGAAAACCATGGTATTTCAGGGGGTGTTTCCATGAAGCTGTCGCTAAAATCCCTGCTTGATTGCTGCGTGATGTTGATCTCTGTGGATTGGACAGCTGGTTAAGTTCACAGCCAGGAGCCAAGTGTTATGTATGAATAAAGACGCAAAGTCACAGAGCTCTAGTCGGAGCTTCCTACTCCATTTATTCAACCAACTAACTCACGCATGCGCGTCTCACATCAAGAGTGCAAAACCAATTAGAACATGGCAGGTCGTAAACATGTGTAACATAACATGCATTGTTGCAGCAATGTCAAACATAACACCAAGAATGTGCTCAAGCAAGTTTTTAATAATGAATGCTGCACGTCTTTGACATTCATTAGTGAACAAACCTGTGTGCCTTTTACTGGTTAAGTGTATGTCTAATATTGTGAAATAGTTTTTCTATATATGTTTTTTGGAACAACTTCAGCTGCCTGTTGATCACATTCGGGGATTAGTATTACACCAAAGGTAATCTTTATCGCTCGATACCACAGCCAGTCCGATCGCTCGAAAACCGCAGCAAATCAGATCGCTAAAAGGCTCCAGCCAATCCAATAGCTTGAAAACCTCAGCCTCAAAAAAAAAAAAAAAAAACTCATCAAATTGCTTGAACATCCCAGCCAGTCGGATTGCTTGAAATCCCAAGCAAATCCAATTGCTCAAAAACCCCAACAAATCAGATCACTCGAAAAACCGCAGCCAATGAGATTGATCGAAAACCCCAGCCAATCCAATCGTTCGGCAGCCTGAGCCAACCAGATCTCGGGGCCACGCTCAGTGTGCTCTGCTCTGTCTGTGTACAGTCGCGGTCACATTTCAAAGAGCTCTGCAGAGTTCAAACTGAGGCTTGGGTATGCATCATCATATGAATATATATGAGGATATATTATTGAAAAGTTTGCGTATTCGTGAAAAGGTGTGTAATTTGAATGAGTAATAGGAGGTGTCGCATGAAAGCGTGTGCAGAGGCTCATTGGAATAAAACCCCTCAACTCTCACACTCAATGAGTGAGAGTTGATTTGGCAGCTTCGTGGCACAGCCAAACACAAACTTCACAGGGTGTAAACGGAAGTTAACACCCTGGGCCAGATTTTCATGCAGTGCTAGGTCGCCAATATGGGCTGCGCTGGCTACAGCCTGCTTTCATTTTGCAGCTTATGAGAGCTGGGGCTTGGAGGTGGAGCTAAGCGGCTGCAGGTGCAGAGTGATTGTCACGTTAATTTTTTTAATAGCTGGCCTCTGATTGGTCCGCATATTGCCAAAGCGCCACTCTTCGCAATTGCTTAGTTTGACTACATGGATGCGCCGGCACTGCCCTTACGGTGGCCCACAATGGCCTAGATCACTTAAAGGACTTGACATCTCTCCGCCGCGTGGCACTTTGGGAGGCTGCAGGAGGGAGGTAGGAAAGAAGGGAGAGGGGGAAGAGGGAAGGAGAATACATTAGGAGGATTACGCACGCAGCATGCCAGCCTCTTGCAGGAGCCTGTCATGCTGCATTTAGAACCCAAGTGTGAAGCCGGAGAAGAGAGAAAAGATGAGTGTGTGGCACGCACCTTTGGGTTTTTATATTCAGATTATATATTGCACAATCCGTACCACTTTGGTTAAATACATTTGTGTATTTAACCTCTTTTAAACACGCATGCATTTCAACGCAATCATGCTTGTAATTGTTCAATCAGGCAGTGGTTTAATGAAAACTGGTTGAGGTTCTGTTCCGTCGCAGAATAATTATACTCCTTGATCGCATGTATACGGTATATATATTGTGACAGGAAAACCATTAGGTATTATAATCCTCCTCAGGTATTTTGTTCGTTATCATTTACTGTAGCCTATGCTCAAAATAAATGGACAATGCTGTTTTTTTTCATGTAGGCCTACGTATCCGTAAAAAATGTATGTGCCCATTTTTGTCCCCAATGTAAGTGCTGCAGGCTACGCAATACTCCTTTCTGTATCTTGTGTGTGTGTAATCAAATTATAGCCTCATTTGCACTTCACAGGAGAAGACTGGGCTTAGTCTGATGTCAAGCCTGCAAATCCATCCAATAAAAACACAGAACGCTGGATCAGTTAGACTACTAGAGGCATAGGCATATCTGAGGCACACTGTTACAGAATAGACACAATATAATATAACTCAATTTGAATTGTGATAAGTTGGTAGTGGGTTTGGGACTGCGTTGCAAAGACTATTAGACGTTCAAACTTAATTATTCCTCAGGCGTTAGTATCACTGTCTGTATGGGCGCTCATGATGTGCTTTGTTTTTTTTGCTTTGCAACGATAATGCCTGATTCAGAACGTCACTGTTTTTTGATGTGGTATCATGTGGCATGACCATGAAAACCATTTGAATGATGTGATATATCTGCAACTGTGTCTGTTCCCTGACTTCCCGTTGCCCCAGTCTTTGACCCTGCAATGCCAGTCCGTACAGTTTCAAGGACACAGAGGACTCACTCAGAGTTAACTGCTTGGCTTACCATCCCTTCCCCTTCCTTTGTTTACCACCTCAAACATGCTGACTGGTGGAGAAGTACGGAACTGTCAGTGCAGGAAGATGAAGTGAACGCACTCCTCCCTCTTCATCGGGGAGAGGGAGCTCCTCTTCCTCAGCTTTCTCAATGCTGCTGTTATTCCCCTATCTTTAGGGAATTTCTGTTCACAGTAGATGAATGCTGGCTAGACGCAGAGCAGGCTTGGATTTATGTGCGTTGCTTCGTCTTGGAGAGTGGAAATGTGGATGAACTTTTAAATTAAATTGAAAACAAACTATTGATGAAGAATCAAAAATAAAGTGTGCCTTCCTCATAATTGCACTCGCACGCATAGACACGAAAACAGAGACACACACACACACACACACACACACACACACACACACACACACACACACACACACACACACACACACACACACCAAAAAAGCAGTGCACATAAATAATGCACCAAAAATAATGACCAGCTGCTCACACAACCACATGTGACGTAAGCAATTAATTTCCAAGTACATAGCACCCGGCCATGTCCTCACACATTCACATTGTACTTCTTCAGCCCTCACTATTACAATGTTGTCCTCAAGGGTGAAAATAAATGCCCTTCACATGAACCAAAAAGAGATAATTCTGTCTACAGAGTCCAAGTAGCGAGAGGGGACATGTGAGGGCTAGGGCAAAGAGGAGCGCTTTCAATCCAATTTATTTCATTCTCAGTTTTATATTAAAATAATGGGTGCAGAGACCTGGAAGGGGACTTGAAACTTGCATAATGTCTACATCCACTGCAGCCCAATTTAGCCCCAAGAACAGTCTCCAGCTCAATAATGTAACACTTTACACTGCCTGCCTTAATCATAGCCAGATTCAGGGTGAGAGATTTTTCATTTTAAATAATTTTGCCTACTTAAGTGTGTGCTCTCTAACATTAAGTCTTACGCCTGTACCTCTGAAATAATGAAATGTGATTTTGTTAGTCCTGAATTTAAATACAGTGCATTTTACAATTTGTTGAAGAGGCATGGTTTCGTCCCCATTATCACAACTATTTATTTCCCTAGCCTGGTGACAATATTTCAACCCCCTACTGTCAGTTGGCAAAGTACCTGAATTTCATCGTAATTTTATAAAAATATCTTTCTTTCATCACCTTCAACATAAAGTATGTGTGCCTAATCAAATTGGTAATGGCATCTCAAGCCAGTCTATTCCTCCTCTTAACCAGCTTGCCTAACCAATTCCTAATAGGACAATTGAGGGTGGCCTATCTATCATGGATAGTTAAAACACAGCACAGCCAATAGATCCACACACAAGTAGTGTAAACACATTCCCTTTAGCAAATCCCCCTCTGTGTCTCTCTGCAGCTGGGAAAGTGGTGTATTTTTAAAAAGATCTAGATGATAGGAAATCTAACGGGTTGGGTTTTCAGAATAACGAAGTCTCACGGGACTGGAAGGGTCAAGGGAGCAGGAGAGACGGAGGAACAGAAAACACTTGTTTGCTTTGCATATCTTTATCTCCCCCTCCTACTTGAAGACGGACTATATTTGAACCGGTCTCTGCTGGCAACTGTGCCTGCTGGTCTCTAGCTGCCTGCCCTTCTCCGTACTCTAGCACACAGGAATACAACCCACTACATTCAACTTAGGGATAGACATCTGCTACAATAAGCATGCAAAGCACACACGAAGGACCACACACCCACGGGTAGCTGAGTGCTTACTTAGCTGTACGATACACACACACACACACACATACACACCTGCATGCTTGACACACACTCACACGGCCTATTACTGTCTCTGTCTCTGTTTCTTAAGAGACGGTGGCTCATTGGCAACAGCCAAGCTGGGCTGGAATTTTCACAGAGCTGTGAAACACGACGCCTTTTGTAATGTGTGTTAAAATGAAAAGCAAACTTAGCACACTTAATGCCACCACCAATGTATAACCACATGCTGCAAGGGGTGGTTCTAAAATAGATCCAAATCAAACCACCTCCCTTTAGTCAGCCAGCCTCGGCAGACAGTCTCACTACATTAATGTGATTTATTTCAATGCACCTTTTTAATTATATTCACCGTTGGAATAGAAGAAAGAAATCCAAGTGAAGTACAGGTGGCTGTCAGGTTGATCCCGCCTCTGTGTTATTTGTTTCCCCTGGGGGTGTCACCGGCGTCAGCACTGTATAGATGTTGGAATGCTGTTTACCATATCTGCAAGGTATTCACTCATAGCTCTCCGTTATTCTCCATGAGAACCCATGGCAGCAGAGTATGGATAACAAAATACATAAGCTATCTGAGAGCCAAAAGTTGTATAGGGCCCGCAGGGCCGGGAGGGATGGTTAGCCTGATAGCACCCCCAGCTGGGCATAGGCAGCCGGGAGTGTACTTTTTTATATGATCTCCAAACATACTGTATATACCTGGTGGAAAGGATGTAGCAAGCTATGTTTTCCTCTAACTCCGAGTTGTGTACAAAATCATCATATCCTAGTCATGTCATCGTTGTTTGAAAACGACAAAGGCTAACAGTACAATATTGAGGCTTTAGGGAACAATGATATGTGAGTCTACTTTAGTCTGGCAGCTGAGGTTGAAAGCATTTCTATCAGACATTGGGGTGTTTCCTTTCAACAGAGGAATTCATGCCAAATGATGAGTACAATACACATAAAGACCGCATTGAGGCCAATGTGAATAAAAACTTAGCTTCATAGAAGAATGATTTAAATTATTGTAAGACACAGCTTGTTTTTCTGCAGTTTATTCTCTTCCAGGGTGTTCTAACAAATCAAGTGTTGTAGCTAAATGGTCCTTTTCAAAGTTTGATGGACCAAAATGGTGCCCATAACTCAAACGGTGAGGCCTCATTAAATCCATTTAATGCTCTTCACAATATGAAAAAAAAGAAATTGCTTACAGAGATTAGATTTTATGTGCGTTTTTTATCCAAATAGTATAAAGACCCACAGCTTTTTCAACATTCTGAGAAACCATGTCCTTTAAAAAAAAAAAAAAAATTCAACCAACTTTCTTTCTCAGACCTTTAACAACCGTTGATTCTCAACAGATCAAAAGTCTGCGCCTCAGCTTTATTTCATACCATCTGCTGTGATAAGCAAGGCCAACGCATTCAATTATCAGTACTCCCCAAACCACCCTTGTTTCCACCAACCACAGCAACACAGGTTGCCCGGTGCATCTTTTGTTGAACAAAGCCAAGGCTGCTGGACCGGGGGATGCAGAGGGGAGGAGAGGGGAGAGGGAGGGAGGGAGAACAAACGGATGAGAGCAGGGCTGATAAGGGCTGAAGTATAGAACGCAGCACCCTCTGCTCCCCGCCCCTTATCCCCACCCAACCCTCACCCCATTACGACGCTGCTTGCATGGCAAATGAGAACGAGCGGGGTGAAAAAAAACAACATTTACCGCATGTTTAATAGCGTGTGGTGATTGTGGCTGGACGACTGGACCGACTCGGACGACAGGAGAAACCAAGAAGTGTATCAGAACTTTCTCAAGCTGAACTGCAGCTGTGCTGGCTCAGTGAGAGTGCCTCAAAGGAATTGGTTTCTGTGCCTGTGTCTCGACGCCTTTGGAACCGATGTCGTTTCTCATCTACGCGTCTGCCATATTTAATTGCATTAAATAGTAATGACATACGTTCACCAACAGTGTTGCCGCAACTATGACTCCGATCTGCATCTGTGCCCCAGCAGAATAGGAGGAAGTCATTGTTATAGGAGATCTTGCTCTTCCCTATTTCAGTGCATAATATCCAGGATAAAGATTTGAACACATCCTTCACTCTACGTGAAGAAGAAAATCTGTCACTCTTGTAATTCTCTTTGTTTTGCCTGCTTTCAAATTAGTCTGATATGTTGTATACATGCTCTATCATACACAATGGCTACTTTTATTCCCTTATGACAACTATGTCATAATGGTAACTATGACCTCAAGCACCACACTCACTCAAGAATGTATTTCCATTCACAATGGGATTTGTTGCTGCAGCAAACAAAGATGTATGCCTTTCTCACATCTCTCTTTCTCTCCCTCAGCCTTACTCCTTCTGCATCTCAATATACCCCTCATATCTGTTACACTTTTGTTTTTGAATCCAAACTGTTGGCACACAGAGACCCTTTAAAAACGAATGAGGGATCTTTCCGAAAATGGTTTGAACTAAATATGTGCTAGTGAGTTTTCAAAACCTAAGAAAAAGGATGCGTGTATCTTTCATTGAAATTATTTTCTTGAAAGAGAATACAAGAGAAGGGAAGGTTAAAATTGTCAGATTACTTTTTTTCTTGGTTACACTAAAATAATTTACATCATGAAACTTTATCACAGATTACCAGAATTTCACTTTTGTTGCATCATTTCCAGTGAAGAATCCAACATATTAAAGAATGCATTCTCATCAGTATTATCTTGACGCAATAACATCATATTAGTGTCTTCATTCTGAACAAATGTCTTTATCTAACCATGGAAATCTTTCCCCCTTGGCTATGTCGTAATATCAAATACTTTCAGAACATTGCTACAGTATGAAGACTTCAATTGGTGGAACTACGATATTTTAATCTTTAAAAGTGAATTACATACCTTCAAAGGCTTATCAATTTCTCAATCCATAAAGTTCCATTATTTCAACTTTAATGTGGTTTTCCTTGAATGTCTTTCCTTTGATTTTTTGATCTTCAAAGTTAATTGGATTAAAAAAAAAAAACTGAATTCACCAATGCAGAATGGGCATTTATAACATCTATCTTATTTCTGCTATGAGGGGTCCCCTTGTCAAAGGCCACATTATATAAAGTGGATTTCTATTGTGAGAAAAAAATTAAAGAGTATGTGGAGGATGATCGTTTACTTAGAAAGTAGTCTTTTTGCTAATTACATTTATGTTGGATTTCTTCAATTGGTTTCATATGGGTGACCCACTTGCATGAACTCCTATTTTACTCACTTCCCATCTGAGCATTTGGTTCAATTAATTTCCTTTGTGCGATTCTTACATTGTCTCTTAATAGGTGAATGGCAAGTTTCTGAACATACAGCTTTTGAAGAAAAAATATTTTGCACCAGCTAGATGATCCCTTCCTGCATTTACCAAGCCCTCCTTTGATTTAATAACTGACATTGAAAAAATATCCATTTCCATCTAACCTTTTCCACACTAACGCACAGCACCGGCAGTTATGCTTTATTGTCAGCCTTGTGGGAGAGCCCAGGGTTCATGCCACCAGTAAACATGACCGATCACTTTTCCAAAAATATAAGAGGGACATGTTTGCTTCTCCATTAAATGTTGCAAAACATGACATGCAGATGGACAATCGTGTGTCCCCTGCTAGACAACCGGCCTTGAGGTAGTTATCGCGTTGAATATCGAATCATTGAGTGAGTCAACAACGTCACCCTCCTTCACCCAGCTTGAGGAAGAGGAAGCACCGTTGGAGACATTGACAAGACGCGGCAGGAGAGTGTGGTGGCGGAGGAGTTCTGTAAATGTATGCCGGCGATGTGTATCCGGCCAAAACCATTCCACGCAAGTGAGCAATCCCGAGGGCCTGCTCTGCAGCCATCTGTGAATGAAGCAGAGAGAATAATCAGTGGGGAGCGAAAGGTCGCTGGAATCAAATCTGCTGAATCAAATCAACCCGGGCAGCTGCGGGAGGACAGGAAAAATACCGAAAGATGGCGGTGGCTTTGAGAGATAGAACATATTAGAGAAAGAAAATGGCTGATCCGTGGAAGATGGAAAAGGTTTGTTGATGTGAGAAAACTGCAACACAGATAATGAGGCCCAGACAATTATACCACAAAGAATGATGTTGTTCGATGGAGTTTAGAAAAAAATGCTTTGATTATGCCGACAAATGTTCGATATATTTTGATAATTTTGTGATGGGTGAGCATACGAGCCAGTAAGTAAGTTAGTGAGTTAATCAGTTGTAGCTGTTTTTTTTTTACTATTATGAAGAATCCAGCGATGAAAGGATATAGGGGGGAAAGAAAATAGCTTTTCTTGACCTTTATGAGAATAGATACATAATGATCCACCTAGAGGTGATTTGCACTTTCATTAAGACCTATACTTTCCTCTGGAAGACTTCCCTTACTCCTTTACTTATGTATAAAGGCGTAGGGTTCGGGTGCAGTGATGTGCAGCCGAGCAAGTACTGATCATGCCTGTACTTTTCTCCCCACATTTATTATTACGAAGACCAAATACAGTACCCAAGCATTGTCCTTCAATCGTATGCTCCTCAATACTTACTTGACTTGTTTCCCATTCCGATATGAATTGTGGAGGAGCTTGTTCTCGCCGCCATGTATTGCATTGGCTGGTGCACCTTTATGAACTTCCTATTAGTGTCATAATTCTTCTCTATTTGATTCAAAGGGCAATTTTCTGTTATTGTATGCATGGATCTGAAATATAGCCCGTTGTAAGGCTCAGCAGAGCACTTCCATCGTATGGCCGGCTGTAATCTTTTCCCTTCCTCTACCACTGGAGCGGAGTTGGCATTAAACACTGGTTACTGGCGACGCCTGTCAGTGTGGTGTGCAGTGGCCTATGATCTACATCGGTCTGGACTTTAAGTACCTGCCGCACGCCCCTAGCAATTATGGGCTGCTGCACTCCCCTGCCAAAGAGGGAGAGCTGGACATACATCAGATGTGAACAATACCATTATTCCCTGTGAATTATTCATCTGTGGTATTACTGGAGAAATTATTTGAGTCTCTTTCCGTTTCCTTTTTTAGGAGGATAACTTTTAAATAGCGCAGACCTCACATCCACCCATGTCATGTGACGCATTTCGTGTTTTGACTTGGGCCGAAGTGTACGGGTTGTCCAATCACTGTGGCTGTCATCTTGTATTTCGTCGTCATTCGGTTATTATAATCATAAGTCGTTTATTTGTCGTACTCCATCTGTTTCTTGCACTGTGTGTGTCACGCTCCCATTACCCATTCTCACGTTGTGTACCGTAGGCTTATCGGAGCAAAAATATTGTCGTTTTGGCAACCACGTGAAATCCATCCATCCACGCCTTTTTCCTTCCCCCCCCCCCCCCCCCCTTCTCACTCTCCTGCCTGGCCGATTGCAAGTGTCAGAGCGCTTGACGGACGACAGTCCCTCCCTGGTGACTGCGGCAGACATCATGGCCTAGAAATTTCACCTGTTTTCTCCACCCATGTATCATGTCCTAATCATAATCCCCGGCACGTAGGGCGGCTCAGTATGTGGGGGAAACCCTGATCAGTTCCGCCCTGAATGCCTGTCTAATGGTCTACAGTTGATTGGGCAGGAGCAGTGCTGTGCTCGCCAGAGTGGAGGCTGTTCGCTGCAGCCGGGAGACATGGCCCAGCCAGCCAAGGCCCCGGTTGATCCAACAGCGGGTCATCATCATCATCACACACACACACACACACACACACACACACACACACACACACACACACACACACACACACACACACACACACACACACACACACACACACACACACACACACAGCACGCACACACACGCACATACACATACACACACACAGACAAATGTACGTTTGCACATACACACATAGACATACACACACACACACAACGACATTAATAACTGCCTCGAGACTCAGTAATGACTTATGAGGTTGTGAAAGAGAGCATTCTTCCCTTTCATGAATGGTGTGCCGTACAACATAATCAATTTCAGTGCTGCACAAATACATGCCACTTTATTATACACATAACAAATGAGCATTAGGCAGTTGGTAATGCAACCGATTTATCTTGCCCAGGCTTGGTAGTGGCATGAAGTGCGCTCTGCGATCTCGAACAGGACACTACTTTACGAAATCCAACGCTTTTCATTAAAAATGTAAATCCAATCAGCGTTGTAATCTCAGGCTTTGACTTTTGCCGCAGCAAATGGCGCTGAAATAACCAATTCAACCCTAATATCGATCAATCAGAAAGGGCCTCATGCACAGTGGATTAGAGGGGGGGGTAAGAATATAGTGACCCCCCAACCCCCTCTCCTCATTGTGGGCGGAGCGTCTACACGATAGAGTCAACGATATTGAGACAGATCGGATGGATATTAACTGGTGATCTCAGAGAAGTTTATAATAATGACTCAACCCAAACACACACACACACACACACGCACACGCACACGCGCGCACACACACACACACACACACACACACACACACACACACACACACACACACACACACACACACACACACACACAAACAAGTCTCTGTCTCTGTATAATTTTCATCAGAACCGCAAAAGGACAACAAACTAAGTGTGCACCCTCTTGTTTGTGTCCTTAGTTATGTGTAGCCCGGTCCGGTGCATCTGGGATGGCCCCTTGTGAGCTGTGGGTTAGCACAAGCCTTCCTCCTGTGTGCACATGACATACCCTTGCTTGCTCTGAAGCGCCCAGGGTTTAGAAGGGGTCATGGGTCGTGGGCAGAGGCAGCAAACGGACATTGTGTGCCTGTGGTTTATCTCCAGCAATACCCCGCTCCCTGCACACTCTGTCCTAATGAAATCAGTTATTTTTCTCTAAGTTCACGGTTCTTCACAGGCATTGACCTCAGCATGGTACAATCCACATTAGAGCGATTTAAAAAATACATGAGGCGTCTGTGTCCATGGGAAGCACATTTACTGTGTGTGTCTCTTGTGTATTGTGTTGGTTTATCTATTTGTATTTTGTGTATTGGTTTGGTTAGTCTATTGTGTGTTGAATGGAACTATGTGTTCCATTTGATTCTGTGTGTGTGTGTGTGTGTGTGTGTGTGTTTGTCTGTGCACGTCCATATGAAAAACGGAAATTGCTTTACAGTTTAAATGCGAATGTTGGTGTATGAGTTTTTCTTTGTGTGTGTGGCTGGGTGAGTGCATGTGTGTGTTTGTGAGGGTGTGTGTATATGTGTGTGCATGGCCGGGAAAAATAGGATTAAAACTTGCTCATAGTTTGGATGAGGAAAAGAGA
>NC_044053.1:11798199-11838199 GCF_902167405.1 Gadus morhua
CGGGGAATAATGAGGGAAAAGGCATATTCGGCACAATGAGCTTTACAGCACCAACTTTCCCCAGATCCATATCTTACTTTTGTTAGACACAGAACAGTATGCTGTAAAAAAAAAAAATGATAATATTGTCTAGGGTTTGTGTTGGGTGTGTCAGAGGGATCACATTATAGCATTATTATACAAACAGAGGAGGCAGCGTGCAAGGAAGGAAGACCTTGTGAGAGCTCTTTGGGGATTTTGCCTCCATGCTATTGGCATGGATTCTCGTTCTCACGCAGTAATATTGATTGGGGACTCCTACTATTGAATTGAAGG
This sequence comes from Gadus morhua, assembly GCF_902167405.1. Taxonomy (NCBI): domain Eukaryota; kingdom Metazoa; phylum Chordata; class Actinopteri; order Gadiformes; family Gadidae; genus Gadus; species Gadus morhua. The sequence continues at coordinate 11,798,515 of NC_044053.1, forward strand.
AAGGATACCACACAAGATTATTGATTCTGGAAATTCACTCACACAACCTTTGGTGTATGGCGTCAATACAATGAAATATTGAAAGACGGAAAGATTTTAAGGATGAACGATTTTTTTAATCTGGGCCTCAGCTATTATGTTGATGTTGATGTTTGCTGATCAATTGTTGCAAATATAAATAAATATAAGTATACCACTTAATGAGCAAAGGTACGGTGTACTTTTTTGTATTATTATTTTGCTTCAAACACAAAACCCAAGCTACGTTCAATCAATTTTAGTAATTTATTCCCTCAACACTTCTTGGTTTAGTTGGCCCTTCCAACGAATTCCTTGAGAGACAGTAAGTCATGGTTCGTTGCTTTCTGCGATCCATATGGAAAACTGAATGCAAAATGGCTGACATATCTGCCATAGTGTCAGTAAAACAGAGACCTCAAATGTGGTTCCTCCATGGGAGAGCCTGGCCCTACCGCTGTCCACCCTAAATACCCGTCTGTGGGGACGCTCCATTATTTGTGCGGTCTTCTCTGGCCCCGATGAGAACTGACAGCACCAAAGGAAGCTCATGAATAACCCAGAGAAGCCTAAAAGCAAAAGGGGAGGGGTGTGTGTGTGTGTGTGTGTGTGTGTGTGTGTGTGTGTGTGTGTGTGTGTGTGTGTGTGTGTGTGTGTGTGTGTGTGTGTGTGTGTGTGTGTGTGTGTGTGTGTGTGTGTGTGTGTTGGTGTGTTTGTAGGTGTGTGTGTGTAGGTGTGTGTGTCTGTTTGTGTGTGTTTGTAGCAAGAGAAAAAGGTGTGCATGAAGATGAGGAGAAAAATGGGAGAGGGCGAGCAATGGATAGAGTGAGAGTCAAGGACAGGAACAGAAACGTGGAAAATGAGATGTAAAAGAGAAAAACAGAACCAAGGAGATTCATTAGAGAGAGAAAAGGCAACATGTGAGTTGAGGCAACAAGAGTTAACTGAATTGGGACCGTGAGGTTTTAAGGTGTGAGGCCCCAGCTGTTGCTCACTGCTGCGTAACACACCACAGAACATTGTTTCGGGAGGACAGGCGCGATCCTAAAGCATTATGGGAGCTGACCTCAACTTGGAGTCACCTCTACTGCATGGGTGACATTGCCCCATTTAGAGTGTGACCGCAATGACTCATCACCTCATGCAGGGAATCGATACAGGTCAGCAGGCATGATTAAGCAATGAGCCCCCCACCCACTTGACCAAATGATATACATGATATATTATTTACTCTACGTTTCATGAGTAATGCTTTTGGGCGGTTTTCAGAAAACAGTGCGATGCAGCACGACCTTGGTTGTATTCACTGTCTTGGCAACAGGATCCACATCTTACCAGGAATGATCCTTGGCAGGGACATATTTCTGTGTCATAATTTGAATCCAGTTACTTGAAAGCTTTAAAAGCTTTTTTGTATCTCCTATCTCTGACACACTTTCACGTCCGTCCGTCTCTCTCGCATAGAATTACACACACATACTTACATTTTGGAGGCCTATATTTCCGAGTAACTTTTAACAGGAAGTGCCTCTAATGACAGCCTCACTCATTGGCCCCTAGAGGCTTGTCGTCCATCTCTCATGGCTCCCTCCCCGGATGGGAATGGAGCTGCCCAGACGAGCGTTGCCAGGGTGATATCATCTGTTCACCAGAATAAAATGCACTGCGCCAAGCCACACTGCGCATTTGGACCCAGAAATAATCAACAACTTCATCAGTTCCCTGCATACTCCAAACCTTTTGCCCATTTGATATCGTGCTTTTCCCCCCAGTAATATTGATCCCATAGAACAAGTGCAATGAGGTTGCCATATAAAATGAGGTTTTATTATTTTTGCTCTGAGCGTGTGCCAAGTAAATCAGGCTTATTAACACGAATCCGTCTGAGTCTGTGGCAGCCTCATCTTGGTCTGCATGTAGCTCGGGCCTCGTATTGATGCTCTTAGTTAGATGGAATAACGTGTGGAGTATCAGATGCCATTCTGTTTGTGCTTGAGTGCTCTTTATTCCCACCAGGGTCCATATGGACAAGCATCCCCTCCCCCCCTCCTCTTCCTGAACAAGATGACAAGAATGCTTTTGCTGTGCAAAATTGTTACCCGTGCACACTTGACAAGCATACTACACATGTTCTATGCATATGGATATTTTGGTTGCTCTTTGATGTATATTTATATTGTTAAACATCCCTTATGTATTTCAAACACTTCCTACTTTCGAAACACGATACTATGTTTGTTGTGTATGAATGTATTAATGTAAATACAGGGATCTCTTTATACAAACACATCCTTCATAAATATGAATATACATTGATATGTGGATCTTAAATATCCATAGAATGGAAGAGAGATGCTTTATATTATGTAATGCAAAGTATATCCAGTTAGAAACCATATAACTGCAATATAGTACAGTAGTAGTAGCATAGAAAGTAATTTTGCAATGCATATAAAGTATTCCGTTTTTCTTCTGTTTGTCAGTGATCATGCTTATAAGTTACATTTACCATAGGCAAAACATTTTTAGTCGGTTGCAATGAATACTTAAAGAAGTAAGCTGTCACTTCCTAATAAAGGGTCAAGATATTCAAATTATGTTAAAACAAAGGGTTGTTTATTCTAAATACAAACTTCCTTCCTCTTCTTTTGAAAGCAAACATGTGTCTGGGTAAATTTAATTTTACTGTCTGGCCACCTGCTGTATAAAAAACCACACATGAAATTAAAGAGACAGAGATACAATGGAATTGATTTTGCACAACTTTTTTCCTTAAAAAATAATAATAATCACTTTTTATTCTACTTTTTAAACAGTGGAATAAACATATTGATAGAGTCATCCACACAATATGTCATAGTTCAGTTCCTGATTCTGTCGTAGACATTTGCAATGTCCATCAAGTGCTCACTTCTCTTCAACCACAGCTGCTTTCTGCTCATAGCAAACCTCACTTGCACTTGTGAAAAGGCACACTTTTCTTCCACTGTTATTTCCTAAAGGGTGACTGAGGGGGCCATGTGCACTTACACCCAACCCCCTCTCTAATCACCAGAGCTCTCTGTCCATATGTGCCATCAAGTGGCAGCTGCACGCTCCCCCACTCGATCAAAAAAAGAAAAAGACAAACCACAACAGGAATAGTCAACCCACTTCTCTCTGGATAGTCTTTCTGCTTCTGGCTACTCTTTCTACATCTTAATGTCAATTTAGGTGAACACACAACATGCTACTTTTTCCTGCCCCTCTGGGAAATACAGTAGACGTTTTGTGTTCTTTTTAACCCTCGTAAAACCAACACATCGCACAAGTGGCGCTAACAAAGCATACAATTCAATCCCAACATCTGGTTTGTTGTAATTCACTCCCGGGTTAGAGGAGGTGTTGGGCTTAGCCGCCTGCGCCACAAACTCCTCAACTAAAACCAATCATACGAGGCGAGGAGCATACCATTCAGTTTTTTGCTACAGAATTGCCTTCTGCATAAGGCAAGCTGGAGCAAGCGCACATAGCACACAATACCACAAAACAATGAACATCTATCTAACTTCCTTCTCTTCTAACTTCCTCTTTGTCTTCTTTTTGTGCACAGTTTTACTTTCCCATACTGTGTACCCAATATCAGATGCATGTCATTGATATATTTGTATCATTAACTCAATATTAGGGTTGGAGCTCAGATTTTTTTCTGCATAACCTCAACTCACACCATCCAGTAGTGTGGCACTCACTCCCTTGGTAAAACGTTCATGTTATTCCGGTGAATTATTATTCACTGCCACTCCTAAAGTGACTATTAGTCCCCCCCGGTGCGCACCAAGAGGGAAAAGGCAAATGGGTATGCGAGGTTCAGCGGCCAGGGATTATAAGTGTAAATATGTGTATTCTACCTGAGGCACTCTTTGCTATTCACACACATAAATAAGACATCATGGGGGTTAGTGGGCTCAAACCCTTCAAGGAGATTAGGATTATGTGGATCAATTGAAGGCAGTCATCCTATTTGACTAAAGATCCTATAATATTTAAGAAAGAAGTGATTTGCTCTGCTGTTTTGTGGTGCGTTCAATGGTATGATGTCTTAAAATGCTGAATTAAATAATATGGATGAAACATGAACAATGTTCTATTACGGTTCTTTGCATCAGGGTCTATGTTGATCCTTCAAAACCTAAATAAAGGATGTTTGAGGCTATGTGAAATGATGCTCTTCCTCATTGTAGGAAATCGGGAGCAAAGTCATCACCTGGCAAAGGGAGCTGGAAAATACATAAATACGGGAACACATAAATAGTAGTTATGCAGCAAAAAAGCTTGGAGTTCATAGAGGGACCATACAGTACATGGCAATACATATATATGTATGTTGGCAGGCAGGCAGTGAAATGCTATAGTGTATTGTGACATTGCAGATAATCAAATTGCTTATCGTCATGCATTTACATGGAAGTGCATACCACGGTTTAATATGCAAACTTAGGTGCGTGCCAATGGTTTTTGGGTCTTTACCGCTAAGTGTGTATTTGCGCATGCAAAGTGGCGACCGCATGTCTTAATGTCAACTCGTGTCAGCCTAGGATTTGCACGGTTCACTGAACTTCTGTGCCACAGGAAATGAGGGCAACCAGGATTTTACATAAGGAGGCTGAGGTCCTAGCTTGATGAATGGGAAATGTGCACCTCCCATCCTTAGTATTGACATCAATGTCCTCAACAATTACTTGATTAGACTGTATGTCAGAAGAAAATACATACATTAACATGTAAGTAGTTGTCTGAGTAAAGAATGCGTTCATCCTGATTAGTCATTATGTGCAACTTGTGTAACCTATAAAATAATATTAAAAATTATTGAAATATGATAACAGAGATTATTAGCTTTCATACATTGAAGTATTTAACACTTGCGGCGACAAGCTTGAAATAGATGATCAGGGACACATAAAATAAAAATAAAACTATTGTATGCATTTTGTATTCGTTAATATTGTTTATTAAACTTTAAATAATACAGTATTGTATAAAACCAAATAAAAGTGATGCATTCTGTGAAGCTTCTTGAGCTGACATATTGATATATCTGCTATGCTGCCGTGTACACACTTCGTGTAGGCTATTTCTACAAGCGTCATGCTGGACACGATCAACATGGTAATCAGACATGTGGGTAACGGGAAAATGGTCATTTGAAAAATGGTTAGAGGGTGCTTTCCTGATGTCATTAGATTAAAAGCATTGATAGAAAGAGATAACACACACGCACACGCACACATGCCTGTATGGGCAGTCCTTTTTCGTTCCCATGACTACATTGAATTAATTATGCTATTGGTGATTGAAGGAAATGCCTGCATGTTTGCCGTTCTATCATAGTAAAGGGGAATTGGGGATACGTATAATATATATATATATATATATATATATATATATATATATATATATATATATATATATATATATATATATATATATATATATATATATATATATATATATATATAACACAAACAATTTTAGTTAATAACAAATTTCATAATAATGGTATTGTGTGCTGGTGAGCGCAACATGCTCAGGGCTGCCTCGGCGTGCGCACCGAGCACGCGCCTGTGAAGCGGCGTGGGGAAGGGAGGGAGGGGAGAGAGCAGAGGAGCAGCGGAGCCACCAGCCCCGGAGCCGAGGAACAAGGGCGAACAGCTTGTGTGTACGCAATAACCAAACACGTCTTCTTCCTCTGAACCAACCTGGAGGGGTCTATGTTGTCAGCAGAACCCGCCACCTCCGCGCTTTAACATTACGCGTGTGGATTAGTTGCGGACGCAACACGGATCGGTCGGAACTAAAGCGAAACAAAACAAGAGTGGGGGTGAAAAAACAACGGGAATATACTACTACAACCGTGACAATAAAACAACACTCCTCCAGTACAAGTGGACTTGGGTGACTCAAGGAGAGGACTGAAACAACGGGAAAACTTGATATGCTCCCGACTAGCCTCTCTCGGTATTTAAGTTGAAGTGTTGTAATACTATTTTCGAGTGAACTTTAAACTCAGGAAACAATGAAGACCTAGCAAAGCGAGAACTCATCAAGTGTTTTGAGGACTGCTAGCAATTCCGCTAGCTCGGCTATCCGGTAGCTAGCGCCTGTGTGGCTAAAGCTAGCGCCCGCTAAAGGGGGAAATAAGAGACGCTAGCGGATTGGCTACTTGGGCTAGTAAGCTAAACGTGTTTTCAAGAAACTTTTGGTTTCGTGTTTTTGTCCCCCAGACGGGGAGGGTGCGCTGCAGCGTTTAAGAGGGGAAGGGCAGGTTCCCTTCTGGACTTTCTTTCCCTCCTCCCTCGCCACATTTCGTGAACATGATGGCTGCGGAGGTCGGCAGCGAGGAGACGGGATCAGTGTCAACAGGGACAGGGGTGGCAGGCAGCGGAGGGCCCGACACGGCCCATTTCCCGTACTACTCTAAGTCCACCAGAGTGCGAGTCACTGATCTGGGACCAGTAGTGGAGCCAGCCATGCGCCAGAATTCCAACACCTCTCCAGACTCTCCTCCCGATATGAGCATAATATATCCCGTTTCAAGGGGAGAAATGTCCGCAACAGGGAGTGGTGGGCATTCAATTATTCTTGGAACAAGCTCAGGAACCGTGGGCGGCATGTGTTCTCCCACTTCGGATGACCCAAGTTGCCGGATGTCACCCACATCTTCATGCCCGGATGGGCCGAATCTCTTTCCCCCACTGCCACCCCCTCCTCCACCTCCTCCAGGCTGCGGGGTACTGGGAACGGTGGATGAGAGTGACATGCAAGATGGACCAGAATACGAGGAAGAGGAGGTGGTGTTCCCCCTGTCAGCGCCACCCACGAACCAGTAAGAATATATCAATGGAAACGTCACATTAAATCCTTTTCATTCACATCCACATTGCTATGTTGTTTTAAAGAAGCGTAGTGGTTACACCCCCTTCCCAGTTTGGCCTGCTCTGCTGCCCCGAATTTATTCTCTAGTTTGCTCCATATCTCTCTTTCACTGACAGCCAAGATGCTTCCTTTGCTCACACAAAATGTACACTAATTTGTTTTTTGCAAATTAAGTGTCCTCTATTGTTATCTTGTTATTGTTATAAACTCTAGGAAAATGCTAAAATGGGACTGCTGGGAGACTTTACCAAAACACAAATAATTTTTTATTTTATCTTTTCATTTCGATATTTTTATTTATTACACAGGGATAACATATCATGTGCCTTGCTTTAATTCCAAATGTTATACATCGTATACATTATTATTTTAAAGAAGTTGACTACACTCAAGACCTGCTAGATTAGTTGTAGAGTGTAGCAAGCACATTGTGAACATTTGTCATCATTTTGTTATCAAGTCAACGTTGCATTGAACATTCATGTATTTTAGGCTATTGTACAATTGTGTGTGTCTATAAGCTGGCTAAATGGTCCTCCCATTTGTTACAGTCTCCTTAGAGAAGTGCTGAGTGTGTCATTTCTGGCCCACATACTGTGAGATATGGAAGTGGCTGGAGGAGGAGTGTGGATTCAGCTTTTATTTTAGGAGCAACCCTATATCACCCTGTCAGATTACAGAGGAAGAGTAAGGGAAGCACTTCAAAATGTTTTATTCGAATGAATAACCTTTTTTTAAGGGCTGGGTCTTTGAATCAATGTCTTCGAGAGTAGTACCTCTTCGAAAATTACATTATGATACAAGTGTCTGAAAGCCTTAAGAATCTTGTTTTTGCTTCTGCAAGGTTGACACCAACACAGTACCTCAGTTGTCACTTGGGCAAGGATAGTACTTGTTTTGTCTTGTGGTCCGATGTTTATCAGCCACATACATCCTCACACTAAGCACTTCATACTTTTGGAAGGGTCAAGTAAGTCCACTCGGTTTCCCTCAGGAACTGATTGTAGAAAGTAGCTTAGTCGTGTTTTCCTTCTTTCTTTTTAGATTTGTGAGTTTAATTCATAACATTTCCCATCTTTGAAATTCAGAAATTAGATTATAGGGATGTCCCAATCAGTATTTTTCCTCCCAACTGCAGCAAAACTACAAATACATGTTAAGGAGCATACCAGTGCTATTTTGACAATACATAATTATTGGATAATCTGCTAGTATTATAAAGTTTGATTGCTAGGTCCTGTAATTTTTTTTTTCTGGTTAATTATTTTTTAACATTGTATTGACCAAATTTCCCCTGGCTTATTGAGCATTAGTTCCAAGTTAACTAAATATTGTCCAAATAAACTAGCGAACCTTCATGCAAGCACTAAAATCAAACCACAGGGACAAAAAGGGTAACAAACACAATTTATTCCTTATCATGTCACTTGACATTTTCAACACAACAAGGCATGGCACTGACAAACTTGACACTTATCAGCCAATTCGGGTTAGGGCGACATTACAGTCAAACAAATGATTGCATCACATGTGCTGTATCTACCCTGTTCTTTTTCGGACGGATATTCTAAATATGATGCATTGTAGCCCTAAGATGCCCCTCCTAGATACCTTTTAGGCCTACATAATGTTCAACCTTTTGTGATGATAACAAATGCGATTGGAAGAAGCCATAAAGACAGGTACAGCGTCTCCTGTTGCTAGAAATGGCACACTGCCCTCATTCATTTGCCCGTTTGGCCAGACCGCGGGGTCTTCTGAAAGGGATATCCGGTTTTACGGGCCTTCGCTGTATAATCTCGACCTAGTTTAGCCAAGGGTCTTCCAGCCTTCTGCATGTCCCAAATTATCTATTCTGACAGCCAAGCCTTCTTCTCTGCAGGGTTACCACCCAGTGCTCTTGGGCAATATATTACGCATAATCTATTGAACATAGACGTCTTCTATACAGAGTGACAGGATGTAAGGCATCTGAGATGTACTAGGATATTGTAATTACAAAACACTTTTCAATTTTTTTGTCAATTTCCGTCAATCTGTTTCTAAATATTGTGATGCTTCCTCTTTAAAAAACTTTCAGAATGCAAAATCGGTTTTCAAACGTCCAACGTTGTATTATAAATACAAATGTATAATCTCATAGTCCAGTGATGTTTAATCATCATTTCCATGTGATTATTTGCTAACCGAGTGATTATTTACTAGCCTATTTTTTAGGATTCCTCAGTAAAATGACTCAAATGAACATGTACGATTAAAGTCATGCTACAGGCTAAAACACATCTGATATTGTTAAGCTATGTCTAATGGTGATGTGCAATGCCCCCACCGTAGGCCTTATTTTATATTTTTGTGTAGTATTTCTCTTTAAGACACGGCTTTACACAAATTCTGTAGACGCTAATACGTCACACAGAGACATTAATGCAGTAGTTACGATGGGGTTTAATAGGAGAGGATATCTTCAAATCATTCTAGCGTCAACCAAGTATCAGACATGTATTTTCCTAAGACAAGAAATCAGAAATTTTGTAAGAGTACGCACACATTTTTGCTGGGCCAGCAGCCTTGTAAATCAGAATGCACTTCGGCTTTGTAGGAGAGGGGCGTGGTCATCCCTGCAGCTACCGATCCATAGCCTTGTTCTAGCAGGAAACAGCATGGTAGTTACAGTTAACCGGGCATATTTAGTCTGATCTGGCGGCAGAGAGCACAGATATCGTGGATGCATCTAGGTTTCAACATACTGTCCCGGACCAGTCAGCCAGCCAGCGATATACTCCTCTTTTTTACTTTGAGCGTAATCTTTCTAGCCTAAGCTATAGCTGCATACCAAAGTGTATCATGGTGTTTTAGCCTGGATGATGTAACTACCTGAGGTATAATTCCCATTTAAATTTGGTCCTCTTGAAGAGAGTGAACCTATCCATGTCCAGTGTCCTTGCACGTACATCAGCCTGCCTTTAGGGAATAATATGATGCAGGAATTAGTTATGAAGATGGATTATGCAGGACTTCTTTCACATACACCATTACACAAATGTCTTCTTAAGGCCTCTTGCTTGGACGTAGACAATTGCATGCATACAGTTATTATCACATCTATGGTTGATGGTAATCATATAGCCTGTGTGGACCAGCAGCACTATTATAAACTTGAAGCTTAATGTCCAGGGAAGGCAGTGCCTCATCCCCTCCTTTATGGAACCCCTATAACACACCGGCTACTAAGCGTCTTAGAGTACCATATTAAGCGCTATATAAATTTCATTTATTATTATTATTATTATTATTATTATTACTAATGAGCCAGTTATATTAAAGTGGTTTAAAAACGCTTGGCTTTAAAGGCTGTATTATGCAATGCCTATATGAATCTCAAAATGGCAATTTGTTATTGTTCCAAATATCAGTTTGATATATTGTATGGTCCTGGGCTTAGCACTTTTGTGTGACGCCACTGGGAGAATGTTGTGTATCTGTTTGTGTGTGTGTTTATTCCGTTGAGCTTGGAAGACTATTCACAACACTTTAAAATACAAAATGGCTGTTGCAATATTATTCATGCTATAAATAGCTTAACAAAGAGGTGAGAGTGAATTCCAGGTGGCTGTATGGAGTTTTTCTCTTTCCCGAATAGAAATCGATGGTCTACCGCCTAATCTAAAACAAACAACCTGCTGGGAAACAAGTAGTTGATTTTGAGTTTCCACGAAGATTATAGAGGATTTTCAATCCTAAGTGGCTTCCCTTAAGGGTGTGTGTGTGTGTGTGTGTGTGTGTGTGTGTGTGTGTGTGTGTGTGTGTGTGTGTGTGTGTGTGTGTGTGTGTGTGTGTGTGTGTGTGTGTGTGTGTGTGTGTGTGTGTGTGTGTGTGTGTGTGCAGTTGAATTTTGAAGTTGAAGCTGTGTGAATGCATTTGCTCGATTTTGTGGATTAGGCCTAACTGTTGAAACATCTTTGGAACCTGCTAGAGCACACACACTTCATTATTGCTATTTGTCATGTGAGGCAAATACAGTTTATTGTTTTTTTACAAAACATGGATCAAGGCACATAGCCTAACTTATGTGTGTATGGGCTACATTGTTTGTGACTATTTCCAAGCTAAGAAGAAAACCCCTAGCTAAGAAGACCACCGACAAAATTTCTTGTCAACAGCACGTCAATGTCAGGATAATAAATATAAATGTAAAAGTATTTTTGGCCTTGGCATGGACTAAGTCATTGCACCGATTTGATGACATGTGAGCTCAGCAGGACTGTCTTTTACTGCCCTAAGCCTTTGAGATTCCTTGAACAGTCAGAACTAAAATACAGACTACTGCTGCTTTTGGAAAATGTGTAGTATTTTGGATCTTAATGGTACAATGGTCACATGGTGGCCTCACTAGTAAAACCTTTCAGCCAATGTTATGTTTTCATATCAAGCTTTATTACATGGGCTATTTATCTTGTGTACCTGTTAATCTAGGCATGTTCATGGAGAGCTCTGGTTTGTGCATTGATAAGGCCTAGACTATGTTTTCCATGCATTTCCAACATGTTACGCAATGTCCTGTCATGCCCCTGCAATACCCACCACCCCTTGTCTTTTCTCTACTGCATCCTGTTTTCCATACTTCTGGGCCACACATTGTGGCCTTTGCCGAATCCTCACAAGCATTTGTACTTGACTTTGACAGCGCCCAAAGACTACAAATATATACCATACTCATTTTAATATTCAATTAAATTGAATGAAGGAATTCCAACGTCTGATTTTGCTGTGTTTTCATTTCAGTTACTTTGTCATTGTTGCGTCTGAAGGAAACGTGCTTTCTTTTTACATCACTCCCCCTGATTTGCTGACTGTTGACTTCGATTCTTAATTAATTCAGACTAAAGTGAGGCCATATAGCCATGATCTGCTTCAATGGCATTGTGCTTGGCTGCCACCCTGGGCAGGTAGCTTCGCATTCAGACTAACCAATGCTTGAGATGCATGAAGGGTCTTGTCCCATTTCCTTCCCCATTTGTGTGTGTCAGCCAGGTCCCTGTTTGCTGTCACTCTGCAGCCCGACTCAGGTAACACACTGAGGGTTGTCATGTGTAAAAGCACAACAGTGTTTCAGCTGCTGCCACACCATGCCATAGTCCGCCCCCTTCTTCTTTCTTTCTTTCCTCTGTGGAATCTCTAACACACAAACTTAGCTTAGTAGTTAAGGAAAAACTGTTTGCATAATGATTGCTCGGTAGGTTTTTGCTAAGCCTTTGTTGTATTTACATTAGAGGACCTCTCATTTATTAATTTACAGCCAAAAGAATGAATCTTTGTACGATTCTTCAAAATAACAAACCTGGTCTTGATATTTTCTTTGGACGTGGGTCTACACAGGTGGCAGTAGCTGGGCTCTAGTCTAAATTGTAAACTATTCAATGAGGCATGAATGCCAACAGTATTTATGAGACCACTATTGCTATAACAACATGTACATTTTTTTTTCTTGTTCTCTTAAACCCATCTATGTACAGGCTTCTGGACCGCAATCTATTTTGTCAAGGAAATGCGTAATTTAAGAATTGCTAATGTGAGAAAATGCAAACAATGATGTCAAGCAAAATTGGATTATATCAGCGTTGCAAGCTTCTATTTAATGCATAGAAAAAAATGTGCCTACTCAAACAAAAGCTTATCAGGATTACCATATCTAATGCAACAATCTGATGTTTAAATCCATATCTAATTTTGTCGTCAATATGCTTTTCTTACTTTATTCGTGTGTGGTAAATTTGGATATTTTATGTGACTCATCGATTTGTTGAAATTGATGAGCGCTACCAAGTCAATTCCGGTCACTGTTCATACCTTTTACCTCTTTCCGTATATAACTAACTTATGCTTAGGTACATAAAATGTTGGGAGGGAGAGAGAGGGAGGAAGAGGTACAGAAGTCTTCTTTCAAATGGGAACAGAAGGAGGATGAGAGAAGCAGATTTGTGGCCATCCGGTTGGCCTGACTTCACTGATAAGGCTCCTCCCAACATATGTGATGTCTCACCGCGCTCCCATCCCTCCCGTCCACTGTCTCGTTCGGTCCCATTCCGCTCACTAGCACACGGAGATGGTTGCGTTAGGGCCACCACAGCTCGTTCAAAGCAACATGCCCTGGAAGGATCTAAGCTCAAGACCGCTTTGTTTTCTGAACCAGAGTTCTGACGTTATTCCGCAAACTCCAACTTACTTTCAACCCGACCAGCATCACTAGCAACAGCAGCATCAGCATCAGTGGTGCGGCCGCCTCCTGTGAGATTGCCGAACGTGCACAAAGGAGATGCAGCGCAGGGCAAAGTCTGAGTAAGTGGGGCATCCTGCCCCTGTCTCCACTTCCCTGGTAATTTACCCTTCCCTGCTTCTTGCTGACTGAGAAGCTGGCGGAAGCAGTTTGACACTCTCAAATCCATTGTATCTGTTTTTACGTTTTGCATATTGGGTTATTTTATTGGTATGTATAGATCTTTTAAGTCCTCTGTGTTCTTCAAAAGGCACAATTCTGCTGGTGGCTCTTTGGTTACATTTTGTTTTAGAATGGGTTAAAATTGTATTGACAGTGGAGATTCTAGTGAAATTTTCTTCATTGCAATTGCATCGCACAGGACGAACCTACACAACTAAAACTGCACACCAAAACTATATTGATTTATCCGTCATTCCCCTTACCAGGATTGGTAAAGATGGCCATTGATCCGAAGAAAACATGCACAAGACTAATGTAAAGTAATGTAATTCCATTACCCATTGACTCTGAGATCTGACAGGTCTATGGTTATGTTCGAGACAGAAAATAATGAAAAAAAAAAAAAGGGAGCAAAGCAGTGCACAGGGCAGCTTAATGAGAGGGCTAGACAGAGGTTAAGATAGAAATTGAGAGCCGCTGTTCATCTCGATCTATTCAGAGCAAATAATGTCTTCGGCCCTCTGCCTCTGAGACCTGGCGTCTCTTTCAGATCCCTGGCGTCTCTTTCAGATCCCTGCTTCTCTCGTAACTTCTACCCCAGCCCCCTCCCCACACCTGCCTCTTGATTGAAACCTTTTTTAATCTGAACAAAACGGAGCAGAAAGGTCCATTCCCGACTTATGCATGCTGAAATAACATGCCTGTTTATCAAGCTATTGATTTGGTCTAGGGCCCGACCGATGCATCGGCCTGCCGATTTTAATCGGCCGATTATAGCCTTTTTGAAAATAATCAACATCTGCCAAAAAGACGCCGATTACAACCGATTATTGTTATTTATTATTATTTATTTTTTAGAAATGTTATTGCGCTTAGTATCCTGCAGATTGCGCTCCTACTCGCCTTGCTAACTAACAACTTTAGCTGGAGTAAAAAAGAGGAGATTGAATTTTACCGTACAACATGAAAGCACGCTCGCTCAGGCAGCTGCGCGCTCACCTCACCAATGTACACAAGACGCGTTGTTTGAGCATGTTGTGCCTGTTTTTCTTTAGGTCCCAGGCCATGTTAATTTGTTATGCTGTAGACTCTTAACGGTGAGACCATACTGCTCAGCACGCACGTGTTAGTCACTGCTCACGAGCGCAGCACATTGGGAGTTATTTATTTATTTTACATTTTACATTACTCATTTTTGACTGTAAATGTATTCTAAAACACTCAAAGGTTCTGCATTCAATTCACATATTCGTCAAAAGTGTTTAAAGTATATTTAAGATATCAAAAACTACGTTTTATATGCTTTTTTTTGTTTTGTTTTTAATCAGCCGATTAAATCATAATCGTAATTTTTCTCTGAAAATAATCGGCATCGGCATCGGCAATCAAAGATCAATATCGGGCGGGCCCTAATTTGGTCGCTGTTATACGTTTTAGATGATGCTGATGGTGAGGGCTTTTACAATTAGCTCTGCATTTGTACAGCTAGTGCACAGGATAAAGTGATTTGGACATTGATATGTTGCTTTGTTTGGGGCTCATTCTTGTGAGATGAACTACTGAAGCTTTGTGCACTGCACAGTGCACACAGTCCTTTTTATACATCTATTTACCTTTGGTGAACCGATATTGAAACAGGAAAGCAATTGAAGCGGCCAAGAAAGCCAAAACCACATTCTGACTTCCGAGTCCATACCACAGCCTCCTGCTATTGAAGTCAAAAGTTGCAGCTCTGATGACATCCCTTTTAGGGTTAACAATTTCAGTTGTGCTTAAAACAGCTGAACACACAGCCGCTATATCCGCCTCTGTGTAGAACATGAGAGATGTGACTTTTCATGCCCTGATCAATTTGGACTCATTCTTCTGATGCCTGCATTCCAACACTTGGAGTATTTGGCTTGCTTGCCCAGAGAGCCGCGCTACTCTAGTGAGTAGAACATTAGAGCTAAGTGTGTTGGTTCGTGCACCGACACGACAGGGCATTCCTCTGGCTGTTGGAAGCAACACGTCTTATCGCCGCTGCAGTGCCTCGTGTAACCAGCCCATTTATCACAGCAAGCCTACCGGCTTCACTCGCTCTCTCTCTCTCCATCAGGCCCCGGCGACCATCCCCAGACCGTACATAAATGGTGTCTTGGAGGTCACATTGATTGAGCTGGAAGTCAGCAGTGTAATTGTAGCACGGCGATGACGTCTGCTTGATGACTATGTGTCCCTTTTCTCTGATTCTATGATTAACATATTCATGATTACGACCTCTAGGGAATTGGAAACTGCTCGAAGCCCCACTGTGTGCTAATCTGATAGTAGCCTGGCAAAATCCTGTCCCGAGACCTGGACTGATCCGAGCACGGCATTAGATAATCCTGTTTAATTTATCATCGTTATTGAAATTACAATGACCGATAATCTCTAAACTAAACCTGAGCCAATTTGCTTGGTTTGGAATGTGATCTCAAGCACTAGATGAGATATGCCGTTTGTTTAAATATATTTAGTTGTCCGTTTCCCATGGAACATTTTCCATAGAAAATTCCGATGTGATTCTCAAATGTGACCCAGAACGCTTGGCTTGATAAGTAACCAGAGACATGGTCACAAATATTCTGCTGGGGTCAGTAAAATATTAATTTTAGCATGCTTTTCAAGTGCTCTTAACGGAACAAGTGTGTTATGTTTCACTTCTATAATTCATTAACACTTTCCAGGATTTATTCACACTAACATGTAAGCATGCAAGTGTGACTCATTACATGGCGAGGAAAGCATGTTTGAATCAAAATCCCCTACCCTTTTTAAGCAACGTGACTATAATATTACAATATGCTTTGGCAACACAACACGTTAAGATCCCTGCCTTACGGTCTTGCGTTACTAACTTAGAAGCACAGGGTCGGCCCGCCAGTTAAGTTCCAGGACATGTGTGGCTTGTCTCAGCCGGCTTCTAACTGCTGCCACAGCAGACTATCTTTACAACACATCCCAGGAAGAAACAGCCTCAGGGGCTTCCTCTATAGAAAGCTGTCTCTAGCTGCATTAGCACTTTCTTCCTGTGTAAACCTGCATAACTTCCTGTGTGATGCACACGCTTCACCTCATAGTCACAGCAGTGGACCTGACTGTTGACTTTTCTCTGGACGTAGGCTGATCTGTATAATTTGGTGGTATGTTAGCGAGGCGTTCTGCTGCTCGTAACCGGACCTGTTTGGGGAAGACACATAAAAGTGCTTTATGGCAATATGGCCACATTCACGTTTATTCATTTGGCAGATGATGCAATCCAAAGTGCTTTACAAGTGAGGACACTTCATCCTCTATAAATACACACCGCTGGACCGCGTCACACCCCCCTCCTGACTGCTCAAATATTGTTTTATTTTTTTTATTATATGGTGTCTTTAAACTTGGACCCCAACTAGTATAATTGTTGTCTTTTGTATATTGTGTTTTGAAGGGATATCGGCATGCACCCGTTCTTACTTTCAGACAGAGCCTGAAGTCTTAGCGCTTGACTTTCATCTGGTATTCTATCCACTCCTCACTGTATTACACAGATCTACAGATCTGTGTATTTTTTGGGTCAATAAAGCTCTAAACATGCATCCCTTTTCCAATGAAATGGTACATCTTCAAGATTTGATTGCTCTTTTGTAGTGGTGCATTGTAAAAAATTATCTTGAGTGTTTTTGTTTTCCTTCTTTGTGTTAACTGACTTTCTCAATAGCAACTTTATTGTGAATGAAAACAATGTTATATTCAAAACCATGTCAAGGTCCTACAATTAGACCAAACAATTTGCCAGATATATAGTTTGCTATAATATACCCTATTCTTAATGCACAGCTGCAATCGTGGGAGCTCAACATAATTTGCAAAGTCAATTTTTTATGAGAGCGCAAGGTGAACGAGCACAGCAAAGTGAGTGGACACGTTACAGCAGGCACTTCATAGCACACAAAACAAACGTGAACAGCCTCTTAAGACAAGGGCGTGAATGGTCCACTCCAGCTTTCCCGATGTGGTACAGACAGCTGTTTATAAACACTGCTACTTGGTTTGTAAGAATGACTAATCATATTTTTCTTGCCTAAGGACCTGCTATTTATGGATTTGTGTGGGTGGATCTCTCAAAGAATTTTGAGCCTCTAGTGATCCGCGGCACAAAGAAGCCATCCTATATAAGTCTGATGCCACTGGCACCTGAGTATAGACTATTTAGAGTATTTAGTCACCAGCCTTAAACTGGCCCCACTTTGTTTTCAAATTGCGGGTTGCTTGAATCTGAACCTTACAAAATTATCTTGCCCATCTATCATTCATCATACCCCTACTACTCTATTCCTCTCCTGTGGGCTGACCTATTTTAATCAAATTATTCTGTACCACCGTAATTATAACCCATATGTCATGCATTACGGCATACCGTGTGTGTGTGTGTGTGTGTGTGTGTGTGTGTGTGTGTGTGTGTGTGTGTGTGTGTGTGTGTGTGTGTGTGTGTGTGTGTGTGTGTGTGTGTGTGTGTGTGTGTGTGTGTGTGTGTGTGTGTGTGTGTGTACCCTTCACTCTCCCCCTGGAGCATCACTTGTCCCCGCTCCGCGGCCTCTCTTAATCACACAGTGGCCACTCGTCTGTGCTCCACAATACTCTCTCTTCCCTCCGTTTCCCCAAGGCCCATCACATACCCCCGTCTCCGTCTCTCCTCCTCTACCTCCCAGAGAGTCTCCCTCCTGACCCCTCGCCGCACAAACACTCACACACTTCCTCGCTTTTTATTTATTTACGTTTTTCTCTCTTCTCCTCCTCCTTCATCTTCTTCAGTGTCAGTGAGTCCTCTGTGGATCCAGAGCAGTGTTGATTTGTCTTAGGGTCTGCTGAGTACGGCAGCACCACAAGAACCCCTCTTTCGTCTTCTCCCTGCAACTCCCTGTCCCACAGTGATGCCGTTTGTCTCTGTTTGGATAAGTGTGTTAATGCTTCACCCGTCTGGCAAGTGCACCCCCCCCCCAAGTGAGCCCGACGTGCTGAAACCTTAACCAGTAGTGGATGCGTCAGACGTGCAAAATCCCTCAGTGCTTCTACCCCCTCCTGCGTTTTCTTGTTTCAGAGAAGGGGTGCACTTTCTCTTTTTGGAGACGGGTTGTAGGTAAAATATTGCCGTCTACTTCCGTGGCTTGAGTGTAGAGTGTGCTAGACTCATGTTTTCTTAACCTGTTTTTCTCTCTGCCAGGAGGGAGAAGTTCTGTCTAGTGCATGGTTGTTTCGTACATCTTGCATAACCCTCCTTTTGGCAATTCCAGACCTAAATGCATAAATCTGCCGGTGATATGTGATTCGGTTAGACAATGTTCTTGTCCCTCACAGGTAGGGAAGATTCTATAAATAGTAATGACTCAGTCTGACGGCCTCCCAAAATTGTTTGCTGAAATAACTTTTTATGCAAAAAAAAAAAACCAACACATCCGTGCACACGTTATTATTTTGAGCACTATTACTGCACTTACTTCCTCTTTCTTCCGTCCTTATCAGCATTTTTATGCTTATTTCTTAGTCTATTAATATTCTATACACTCAAATACTGCTGATCCTAAGGCTCAGGCCGAGGTTTAGCGGGCCTGATGATCGTCGATTGTTTCGATAACAGCAAATTGTCTGAGGTGTTACACTATGCTTTATTATTCAGCTCCCGTCAGCTCTTAAGCAGACTCTTGGTTAAGTGTGAGCTTGATGGTGTTCCACCCCATGAAGTCATCCAAGCACCTCAAGAGGTGTTTGGACTTGTCCGGCAACGGTGTTTCAGTTGGGTGCTGTATTGCCGTTTCACTATATGGGCACCCTCAATGAATGATTTGCTCCTCGTAGGCTATGTTATTGAGGATTACTGCAGTGCGAGTGCATTAAAAGCATCCTCAATAGTAATTTGTGTGCACAGATGAGTTGTTGTTGATATTTCACCATCATAGAGCCAGTCTCTATGCAGAAATGAATAGCAATCTGTATTGTTTTGTTACTTCATTTTTTATCAGCGTTAAAATGAGCGATGTTGTTTATGAAATGCGACACACCACAGAGTAATACTATAGGTGTCCGGGAAGCCTAGCCCCCTCTAGGACGCAAAACAGCCAACATATTCCCAGAACGAGCTCCACACACCCACACAACCACACACCGTGGGGTTATACTCTAGGCGTCTGAGTAGCTCAACCCTCTCTAAATCAGGTATTATTTCAGTGATAAAAAAAGTTATAAAAAGGCATAAAATACTACGTTGCAGATCGTATCAGACATATGACCACGCTAAAAACAATACGGTTTTGGGTTAAATTGCTCTTCAAATGACTTTCCATACAGGATTAGGGAGATCAGGATTACAGGATCTCAGCACAAGGCTCCATTAACTCATTAAAAAACCGGAATAAGCCCCGGACTGCCTTCAGCATGACGACGCAGATCGACACTTCCCGGCTTACCAAGCTGACGGGGGCGTGGCCATAGCCAGTGTCGCTTACAAATACATGCAGAATCATGTCTCAATTAATTTTAAGGGGACCCTGGGCCCTGACCGGACCACTGTCATTAATTCACACCGCGGTGGCCTAGATTAAGAGGCAGTTGGTGTACACAAGCTGTTTGGGCACGCAGGAACAAACACAGAAAAAAACATTTGAGCTCAAAGCAGCATTCATCCTAAATTTCCCCCTCTCAAACCATCCTGGTATTCATAGCACTGGGGATGTGACGGTGTGATCCTTCTGCTTCCCTCCACAAACATACATTCGGTCTCGCCCTCTCTCTCTAACTTCGTCCCCCCTCCGCTCATCCCTTCACTCCAGGTGGTACCATGGCAAGCTGGATCGGACCATCGCAGAGGAGCGGCTGCGCCAGGCCAAGACGCCCGGCAGCTACCTCATCAGGGAGAGCGACCGCCGGCCCGGCTCCTTCGTCTTGTCCTTCCTCAGCATGACGGGCGTGGTCAACCATTTCAGGTGTGTTCCCAGCACAAAGACGCGACCAGCCCTCACCACTTCCCCCGGCCAGTAGGAACTAAGAAACGGTTGAGGTTGGACATTGTCTGCTGAACTTTAAAGGTTAACACTGCCTTGCAAATGGTCCTAGTCTTTCAGCCACACAGAATATTTGGTTGGGTTTCAGCATTTGCAAATTTGCAGGCAAGTTTCACAAGTCATGCCAGTAGACACAAGAGGCCTCGTCACCATTTATCCGGCCGGGGCAGAACTATGAGATGGTGTGTTAGTTCGCTAGTGCTCTGAAGACTGCACGGAAGTAGCGTGGGCGGTGCTGAAACGAGAGATGGAGGACAGCAGTCTGGCAACAATGCAGTGTAGTATCTTATGACGGTGAAGTCAGTCGGACCGGACAGGCTGCGCCTCACAACCTGTCCACCCCTCACTAGCTGTATTATATCCCAGCAGACCCCCTGGTCGTACCTCCCTGGTGATAACATCCGTCTCTTCCAACTGTACGGCTCACTCTCTTTCTCCCTCTCTTTATTTCTCTTTTCCCCTTCACTGACTGTCTCTCCCTCTCCCTCTGTCTCTTGCCCTCTTTCATTCCCTCACTCTCGCTCTCACTCAATGGTTTTAGAGTATAAGGGATCAGTTTGACGGTGTCAGCAAGAGGCTTGTCTCCTTCTTGCCTAGACCAATAATAAAAAGCCTGTAACAGTGTATTAGGTTCCCCGATCAAGTGACTCTACGGCTATACATTAGGATTGTGTTCTCAAGTCTAAGCCCCCTAAGTCGCCTCATTAAACCGCGTCTATAGCTAATTATGCAACATATAAATAACTGGATCCCTTCCTCACGCTGGTCCTATGTAGGAAAAGGATATCTCTGTTCGGTGGAGATAAGAGTCATTCTGTGGGTGAATAATGTAAACAGGGTTAATTAAGTGCGATCACACCAATGCGGTTAATGTTGGCTAATGTTTTCGTTCAAATGTACTAAGATAGATGCGTATGCCTTTCCGGAAATGGTCGTATTAACTATGTCATTTGTTCCATTAGCCCCCATCAAATAAATCTACAGACAGACAAACCATCAGTCTCCCGTCTTGGCTAACTGTTTCTTTCTTATAAGAGGGCAACACGCAAAAACATGCATATCAATTCCCTACAACGAGGGGTCCACTCAACAGCACATCCGTAGAGAATTATGCTCCCTGTCCGTCTGTCCAATCAGAATTTGTACAGACCCGATACATTTTATAACTTAACTATATTCATCATTTACTGACGTAAATTCTAGTGGCCCTTTGTTGGGCCAGGGCGGTGTAATTCACCAGGGAAACTCCATGCTCTTACTTTTCAATTGATTTCCCAATTTCCCAGCCATTCATCAAGTCTGCTTTGTTCACACGGTTGTGGATTCATCTTCTCCCACGTAAGCCCTTGCTTCGGTGCAGTGCTGAATGAGCAGTGTGCACTACCCCTAGTTCATTTTATTGAGTAATGAGGCCTGAAAACGTCCTGCAAGGTTGTGTGTAACAGTAGCCGTTTTAACGTGTGTGTGCTTGTGTGTGTGTGTGTGTGTGTGTGTGTGTACGTGTGTGTGCGAGCGCGTTCTCAACAGGATTATTGCCATGTGTGGGGACTACTACATTGGAGGCCGGAGGTTCTCCTCCCTGTCTGACCTGATTGGCTACTACAGCTATGTGTCCTGTCTGCTGAAGGAGGAGAAGCTGCTGTCCCCAGTGGCGCCCCCAGAGGTGAGGCCGGCTCCTCTGCCCCAGCAGATACACAACCTTGCAACAGGTCGAGGTCCTGACGTTTCTCTGTGGGGATTTGTTCCAAGCTCCCCTGACAACTTCCCCCAGTAGTTGACGGGAAAAACGGAACAGAGGAATGAACTTTTTGGGATGACTCGAGGGCATTCCCTATTTCTCTCTTTACCCAGCCGATGTGTTCACAAGTGCTGATTTTCATGTCCTCCTGTGTCTCCCTTTGCCTTTCATCTCGTGCCTCCAGGCAGTAAAGTCAGGGCTGCTTAGGGCTCCGTCTAATGCAAATGAGCAGTGTTGCATGTCAAACCTCCCAGAGGGAGCTTTCCCAGACGGGAGTAATTGGGGGTTTAGCTTTATATATATATATAATTTTTTGGAGGGGGGGGGGTGCTGATTGCTGAGTATGTCTTTCTATTATGATGTGTTTCTAAATCCTCCCCTTTTGAATGTGCCCATAGCCTGTAGAAGACAGGCGACGAGTGAGGGCTATTCTTCCATACACCAAAGTGCCAGATACAGATGAAATCAGGTGGGTGCTACTCTTCCTGTGTTGCTCATTTGTCTCCCTTTGTGGCCATTTTATCTTCTTATCTTATTTTATCTTTATCTTCACACAGTTAAACACACAGTAGGGCTGAATATTTGCAGTCACAGAGAAGCTCAGCAGCGAGCAACATGGCGTGCATTACTACTGCACTATTTAGTAAGATCATAGTGTTTCTGATCATTTCCAAACACAAACATGGCAAGTTAACCTGCTGTTGTTGTTCTAGCTAGATACTAGTAGCGGGTTCTATCTTCAGACTTCTTCTCAATGGGAAAAATGTCACGTCCATGTCAAATTACCTGAGAAAGGTACACTTACTGGTGAACCTAGCTATCCTAAGCCTGATCTCCTAAATCTGATAAACATCTGTCTGGATCCAAACCCTCATTCAGAAACATGACTCTGTGTCTGTCCACTAACAGGCTTAGCTTGAAGCAGAGCCTACACACTTCGCCCCACATGTTTAGTGTCTCACAAGAGACCCCTACTGGTGGTTAAGTGATACTGCTACCCAATATAAGAAATACAATTCATGACATCAAAAATCTTGTCTGAAACAAGTTTTTCTAGGGCTGAAGACCAACATTAAACCGTCTAGCAGGAGTTCAACGAAATGTATCCTAGGACAGTTCATGAGGTTCATAATGTGTTTTTACTTCTTTGTATCCCAAGCTTCCTGAAAGGGGACATGTTTATCGTTCACAATGAATTGGACGACGGCTGGCTGTGGGTGACCAACGTCCGGACTGAGGAGCAGGGCCTCATCGTGGAAGACCTGGTGGAGGAGGTGGTGAGTACTACCCACTGGCGAGGAGACGCTCGGTCCCCGGGGCTCTGTGTCATCGTTCCTTCACAGGCCACTTGCAAAGATCACCATCAATAATTCAGGAAGAACTTCTCTCTTTAGATTTGTACACACAAAAACTCAGGTCAGGCCCCTCAGTTGTCACGTCTGCTCACTATCTTCAAAGCTTACACGTGCAGGGTGCAACAGTGCACGTCGGTTCTCCGATTGGAACTCTATCTGCATGGTTCATTGCGTTCCGGTCCTTCTCAGTTATTAAAGTAAAGCAACCGTTTGTGTGGGAGCTGTGAGGGGCTTGTCCACTGATGATTGTGTCTTGTGGTTTTTTTAGGGCCGTGAAGAGGATCCACATGAGGGCAAAGTGTAAGTTCCAATACATGATTTGATTGGTTGTTTTGAAACCGGTAATCATGGTTTGTGTGGTTGTGTGTCAAATGCATTCTAGAGTCAAATCCCGTGGGATGAACCACAGTTATAGTGCGCCCTCTCTTAACAGTAAGCCCTAGTGGTGAATGAGTGCCGACTTTCTAGACAACCTATCATTATAGGCTTACAGCGATCCCCGGCAGAACGGCCTCGCTGGTCGCCTCTTTACACGCAACCCGCCATCATCTCCTGTAGCTCTTAGTGATGTTTTTATGTTCCGCCTGAGCAAGCAAAGGAGTTAGACTCCTGTGCAGACGGCTGACATATCGGGTTGGCTCATCTCAGCGATCCTCAAATGACTACATCAGCCAGCGAAGCCAAACGATCCGCTCATGTTGACGTTTCTGTTTGCCATACAGTCTTCTACACACTTTTTATTCAGCAGATGTCCATCAGTCAGTTAGGGACTAATATTATAATTTGCATACAAAATGATCTGGTGCCATGTGAATATGCAGCATAGAGTGGATCTAAAATTGGTGATTGGCTTTTTAAAACATCCAGCATGTTTTTGATGGGAGTGTATGTGTGTTGGGCCTCTTTCCTCTGGATGCTGCTTACGGCGTGACCCCCGTGCAGCTGGTATCACGGCAAGATCAGCAAGCAGGAGGCCTACAACCTGCTGATGACAGGTACCATCCCTCCCTTCCTTGCATCAGGCCCATGATATGAATCATTCGTGGCCTTACCCCACATTCTTTATGCCAACGCAAGGTTTTGAACTTACAAATCCATTCATCATTAAACAAATGCTGAGCATGCACACCCAAACTCTTTGGCCCAATATCTCTAACCCTCTCTTCCCTTTCGTGCAGTGGGCCAGGTGTGCAGTTTCCTCGTCCGGCCCTCTGATAACACGCCGGGTGACTACTCCCTGTTTTTTCGCACCAATGAAAACATCCAAAGGTTTAAAATCTCCCCTACCCCCAACAATCAGTACATGATGGGGGGTAGGTACTACTACAGGTATGTAGGACTCGTCGTGGTTAATATAACGTTATCCCACATCTCATGATGTCCTCATGCGGTCAGCTCATTGATTCTTCATCCCCTCTTGCAGTGTTGACGACATCGTTGACCATTACAAGAAAGAGCAGATTGTTGAAGGCTACAACCTGAATGAGGCGGTTTCAGTTCAGGTATGTCTGTGGTGGTCTTACAATATGGCTGATGTTACAACATCAATTTAATACACACTGATCCACAATTTTGTGCTCAGTGCCAGACTACCAGTATCTTCTGGGATGGTTTTGGCTTTAGAGAAATTAAAAAATGTGTTGCCCAGATAAAATCATATAGGTAGTGGTATTTGGATTTCCTGTAAATTTAATTCTGCCGTAGCATCAAGAACAAGTCCTCTCTGACATCGTGGACGGAAAGGAAATCTACAACACCATCAAACGGAAGACGAAAGACGCCTTCTACAAGAACATAGTCAAAAAAGGCTACCTCCTATTCAACAAAGGTACATCATCACCCCGGGCCTCGTCTCCTCAGAGTGACACTGCTAGATGCACCTCATGATTGTCGTACTTTCAACAAGCCCGTCGCCGCTGTCTGCAGCTCCATAATGACCTCCATTATGTCTGCTCCTCACACGCACAGGTAAAGGCAAGCGGTGGAAGAACCTTTACTTCATCCTGGAGGGGAACGACGCGCAGCTCATCTACTTTGAGAGTGAGAAGAGAGCCACCAAACCCAAAGGGCTAATCGACCTCAGCGTGTGCTCTGTTTACGGAGTGCATGACAGTCTGTTTGGCAGGTGAACACTCCTCTTTGCATTGATCCAAAAGGCTGACTGTTTGCTTCTAGTGCGATCACTTATTGAGACGCTTAATGGCAGAAGTTGTTGCAAGATTGTATCTCTGTCATTGGCTGTACCCTAACATGGGGTTTTCTGCTCCCTTTTTCTTTATTTTTTTTCCCTCCTAGGCCAAATTGTTTCCAGGTTGTGGTCCAGCACTTTAGCGAGGAGCAGTACATATTTTACTTTGCAGGGGAAGCTCCAGAGCACGCACAGGTACGTGTCAGGGCTTTGGAAGGGGGGGGGGGGGGGGGGGGTTGGATGCGTGTGAGGCATTTTCACTTGCTGATTGTCTTGCTCATCTGTTTTGCAGGACTGGATGAAATGCCTTCAAACCTTCTGCAGTAACCTAAGGAAACCCACACAGCAGACGATCAACAAGAGACTGAGACAGGTAAGGACCGAGAGGTGAGACGGCCTGCTCATGTACCACTAATAACTGTGTGACTGCTGACCCGTGGTGTGTGGGACTCCTGCCAGGTGAGCAGTCTGGTCCTGTACGTGGAGGAGGCCCACAAGCTGCCCGTGAAGCACTTCAACCAGCCCTACTGTAACATCTACCTGAACAGCGTGCAGGTGGCCAAGACACACCCCAGGGAGGGTCAGAACCCTGTCTTCACGGAGGAGTTCATCTTCGAGTGCGTACACCAACCCCTCGCCGCACCCTGCCCTGAACAACAACAGCCGGCTCTATCTAAGCTGTCGTTCTGCACAGATCTCGACAGTGCTTGTTTCTCACGGTTGACCGCGTCTTTGTTTGTTTTTCTCTTCAGTGACTTGTCGTGCGAAATCAACCGATTCGAAATCAGCCTGAGCAACAAGACAAAAAAGAGCAAAGAAAGTGACATTTGTACGTGTGCCTTGGGTCTTGGGAAACAGGCCCAACAGACCGCCTAATCCTTCCACCAACATACGCCACCCCCCACTGACCCGGCCTCACATCTCCCGCCTCTCCCCCCCCCCCCCACAGTGTTCATGCGCTGCCAGCTGAACCGCCTGCAGAAGGGCCAGATGATCGACGAGTGGTTCCCGCTCAGCTCCCACGTCCCCCTGAAGGGCATCGAGCCGGGGTCGCTGCGTGTCCGCGCCCGCTACTCCATGGAGAAGATCATGCCAGAGGAGGAGTACAGCGAGTTCAAAGAGGTCGGTTCGTTGTATGATTTAAAAGTGTGGGCCACCGGGGCGCCCCAGTAGCGCACCGGGTTAAAGCGCAGGAGTGGGTCGCCCTTCTCTGTGGAGGTTTGCGTCAAGTGAGTGCGGATTAGTCCAGCAGCCAACGGCCGTAGTGTTTTGTTTTCGACAGATGGATACGAGAATACATAGAATTCACTTTGAAACATCAAAGAACTACATTTTCAGGTGGTCGGGATGCACCAACTAATTTCAGTAGTGCTGGTTTTAGAGAATGGTTTTACAACATCCTATTTACATGGATGTATTTTCTCAACATGTTTTCTCAGTCTCGTGATTCCATTTCCAGAATTAACCATCGGTTCATGCACATTGCAGGTCAAAAGCGCTATGCTGCCCCCTTGTGTACATGTGACGCGTGACATGGACTAAATGCTGGCAGTTCAGCGCAGATCCGCCTCATGTCTCCAAGTCACGGCGTGGATCCTTGCTTTGAAATCAGCTTAACTGGCCCCCTCTGGAAGTCTCCAGGGAGAATCACACCGGCTCTCCATCTGTGCGGGAAAGGTCATGCGGTGTGGTGTTTTCTTCCTCTTTGTAGATGATACTCCACAAGGAGTTTCATGTTATCTACGACCTGGCCCATGTGTGCGGCCAAGACCGCACCCTGCTGGCCAGCCTGCTGCTCCGGATCTTCAGGCACGAGAAGACAGAGGCCCCCCTACTGAGGACACTCAACGACAGGGAGATCAATATGGAGGGTAAGAGCCAACACTAGCCAAGAAGCTTAAGTCTAAAGGATTATGTGTTGTGGGGTACAATTGTCTCCTAATTTCCTTTTACTTGTTGCAATTTATATGCTCCTCATTTAGCAAATCAGCGATTTATATTCACTTACTCATGCATGGATTCCTGTTCCGCTCGAGTCTAGTTATATTAATTGATGCATTATTGATACATATCAGTATTTTATCGTCGACATCGTCTCGTATCCTTTTATTATATCGCTTTCCGATTGACGTGGGTGCTGCCGTTCCGCAATCTCCATCTCCCCCTCGCTGGATGAATGAAGTACTGATGTGATGCCTTGTTCCTGTAGACGAGGCGACCACGCTGTTCAGAGCGACCACGCTGGCCAGCACGCTGATGGAGCAGTACATGAAGGCCACCGCCACGCCCTTTGTCCACCACGCCCTCAAAGAAGCCATCCTCAAGATCATGGAGAGCAAGCAGTCCTGCGAGGTAGGGCCGCGAGTGTTGTTATGGATGGTTCTCTTTTTTTTTACTGCTGTGTGTATGTACACTGTGTCAGACACGGGAGCTTTTGTTATACACCACCACCGACCTTCAAGGTACAACTGCGTGCCTCCCATGTAGACCACAACAATAACAAAAACAACTCTGTATTTTTCAATGCACATACAGTGGCGGAGCTATATATTACTTTGTTTACGACTATAATAATTGTCCTGACAGCATAAATGGAAATGGGGCGTAGCGCCTGTCAAATCTGAACTGAAATGACAAAGGACAGAGCATTGGCGTTGATCAGCAGATATAAATGATGATGGAAACTGTGCAATTAACCTTCATGTGGATGAGGTACGGGATCCAGTGTGTCTGACCCATGGCCATCCCTCTCTCTCGTTTCATTGTACCAAACTCTTATCGCCGGCACATTGACCCCTTTACTCCAACCCTCCGTGTCCTCAGCTAAACCCTTCCAAGTTGGACAAGAACGACGATGTGAACCTGAACTTGGCGCACCTCCTCAACATCCTATCTGAACTGGTGGAGAAGATCTTCATGGCCGCCGAGATCCTGCCACCGTAAGCACTTTGCTCTTTCTGGATCGGTATTGTATTGTTGTGTCCACGTGAGAGGTGGTAGTTCACATACACCAACACCCCCTCCTGCATTATGCATCAGTGTCATCTCGATCAACTCAATATGTTTACATGGATGTTTCTAATGCAAACATAACCAATCAGGGCGGCACAGATGCTTGGTTTTAATTGGAGCAAAGTGCCTTGCTCTGACGCATCCAGCCACAGTGACATTGGAGTAGCACATTGATTGTTTTGTTTGCGATGATGAAGACCCATTGCTAAATAAGTCACTGCCATTAACATGTGAACCTGACCTAACGTTACTGTTGTTCTGATCGATGATAGGACACTGCGGTACATCTATGGCTGCCTGCAGCAGTCAGTACAGCAGAAATGGCCGGCCAACACCACCATGAGGACCAGGGTCGTCAGGTAAAACATGCAGCGACGCTCGCCAATATATCCCCTGAAGTGAAGTGGAACACTTCTATTGAATGAAAACTAGGTATTGTAATTTGTGATTCTGTATTTAGGATAGCATTAAAGTGCTGGTTCGGTTGAGGCTGACCTACCTTCTGCTCCCACAGTGGCTTTGTGTTCCTACGGCTGATCTGCCCTGCCATCCTCAACCCCAGAATGTTCAACATCATTGCTGGTGAGCAAACACACACAAACACACAAACGTAATGGAGGTATAACCTGCCATTGGCACCCAGCTGTGTTGGAGTCAGATCAGGGTGGTGACTCGGGGCTTGTTTTGTGCTGCAGACCCTCCGTCCTCAATAGCCGGCAGGACGCTGACTCTGGTGGCCAAGTCGGTCCAGAACCTGGCCAACCTGGTGGAGTTTGGTGCCAAGGTAGAGGCCGCTGTTCACCCCAACCCATTGATTGGTTTTCCAAACGCCCAATCATACAACAATCAGCAGTCAATTACGGCGCTAAAAGATAATGATTTATTTTCATAGTTTAATTTGCCAACAGTTTATGGTTCTGTGGACAATTCTTTGAGGAGGCTGGAAGTCAAGGCTATGACAGCAATTTAAGCAATCCCTCATTGACCAGTTCTTTGTATTCTTCTACCTCAGGAGCCCTACATGGAAGGAGTGAACCCCTTCATTAAGAACAACAAACATAGGATGATCATGTTTCTGGACGAATTGGGGGTGAGTTACATCCGTGTCTGTGTTACGTGTGCCATGCGTCTCATCCCAGCCTGTCGTGGGCTCAGATATCAATAGCTGATCAATAACCTGTGCTGCAGAACGTTCCAGACCTCCCCGAGACGACTGAGCACTTTAGGACAGACCTGTCCCGAGACCTAGCGGCACTGCACGAGCTCTGCGCTGCCCACTCAGACGGACTGCGCATCCGGAGTACCCAGCGGGCAGCTCAGCAGGTCAGACAGACCCCCCGCCCCCCCATATCTCCCGTTAATTTTTCTTGTTCAATGACGTCCTATTTATCTCCCTCACCCTGTAGTTTGACACCTTTAGCAATGGTATCGTTCCCGTGCCTCTTGATTAGCTTGAATTCTACTCTATACCACTTGTGTTTAGTATACCTTGTTTGGCAAGTCCTGCTCTAGCAAGAAACTCCTCCCCAGGGCTTGCTACCGTGTCCTGTCCATCAGAGTACGTGTACTACTCATTTGCAAAGTTTGCCACACATCGCGTCTCAACGTCCCTTGCGTTTGTTCTGTGTCCCATGCAGCACGTGTTGAAAAAGCTGCTGGCCATCACAGAGCTCCTGCAGCAGAGGCAGGATCACTATGCCATGTCCAATAGCAACAGGTAGTACTGCCCTCCTCGCCTCCTCCTTCCATCCCTCCGCCAACCCGGCTCTCCCACCGGAAGGGGACACACATGGAGAGAGAGAGAGAGAAAGGGGGGGACCTAGCATGCTTGACCCTTCATCACCATGGCAACCCCCTCCTCTTCCTCCACCACCCTCCTCCTCCTCCATCTCCTCCTCCAATAGCCACCGCCCATCCTCAACTGCCTGCCATCTCGTCCCCATCCCCTCTCCTCAAAAATAAGAGCTATGCAAAACAGTGGCCAAATGCAACAACCAACACAGTAGCTGTAAACAAAAACTAAACACTCGCACCAGTGACTCTGACTGCTGTATGCACATGGGGAGGGTGTTTTTGTTGCTTGTGTTCCTTGCTAAATAAGCTGTGTTCTGTGGTTTGATGACTCGGGTACACGTGATTCCCATCACTACAAGGGCCAACGGTTAGGAGTGACGGAAAGCGAGCGTCTGTTGTGCCAACAATGTTTTGTTTTGATAGCACAGGTTGCCAAAGTGTCCCCCCCTCCCCGTTGAGGATAGTTGACTGACGCTAAGAAGCTACTTCTCCTCTTTACTTATAACTGGATTATGAGCGATTATGCTTTTATACTGTAATTAGTGACCAATTTATTTGTCTGTTGTGACAGTATCTGCTCAAGTGCTGAAGCTAGCCTCTGTCCTTTTTGTTCTCTTTGCCTATTCATGTTTTGTTTTTTTTTTTAGATTTGGAGAAATCTTTCAGAAAGTGGTTATTTTATATTAAGAATAAATTCTCTTGCTGGAATCATGAGTATATAAATGAGATGAGTTAATTCCTTTTTTCCAAAATGTTCCTTTGATTGGTTGGCTCAGACTCCCTTGAAACTTGTTATCAACGGACAAGACAATCAGAAACCAAGCTAATGGACGTGTTTACAGCAGTAACATACAGATTGTATCAGACCTGCATGCACTTATTAAACTTGTTTTAGTTTAAGTATATAAACAGTGTCATTGTCCCCAGAAAGAAATGGTGAATTGTGTGCACAGAGAATATAAGACGCTAATAAAAAGACATGTAGAAAATATTTTTATTATTTTACAAAACTCAAGAGGAGAAACTGGGAGGGTATGGCATTAATTTAAAGAAGAATCTGTGGCAAACGGATCTCCCTAAATAACACATAATTTGGCTTAAAAATCAGTCTTCATCGGTCCATTCCTGAAAGTAAAAAAAAACGTTTGTTATAATTGCCATTACCTCTGATTTATAGACACTTGTGCATTATCGTAAAGTATTTCTGCCAGAGGAAAACCCTGTGGCAGATGTTCTCGTGTTAAGCGACCGGTTGCTTACCTCGTCTTCAGTACGACACTGTATTTTTGCGACATGGCCATCCTCCTCGTAGCCTCGTTTTCTCTTGCTGCAGTACAGAGAAAGCAAGAGACGGCATACTGGTTACTATAAATCAGTGGGTAAGGTCAGAAAAAATAAAATAACGTTTTGTACTGTACTCAGTGATGGCTGTGGCTCAAGGTTGTCTTGGCAAGCTGTCGTTTTTACGAACTCTAAACTGACATCTACCGTCTCCTTGCATCAATCCCACCTCCCCCCCCCCATACCTTCAAGCCCATTGTCATGTGGTCACTTGGGTACAGTACGTTTCCATCTACGTTCTCATGACCATCATATCATGGTAGTTGTAGTTCCATTAGACAATAGCTTGAACTTAAAACTACTAAATCATTTTGTAGTTATTTTTAGTCTTTTAAACAAAGTTAATCCTGAACTGTAATATCTTATTTTCAATTGAACAGCTCTTCAAATGCTTTTCAAACATGTCCGCTTACTATCTTGCAGGACGGAGTGTACCATTATGTCACTGGCCGCTGCCATCCAGGTAATGTGAATTAGCAAGTGCCACCAGAGAGGGAGAGACAAAGACAATGCTCGGAACGACTGGCCAGTCAGCTACACATTCTGGTTCGGCGTGAAGGGACAGAAGATCTAAACTGAATATGATTTTGCTAAGCATGTAGCCATGTGCAAAGCCCTTATTGGCCGTTTTAAATGCAACACTGCTGCAGGAACTCACTTTCTCTGGGGATGACGCCTGCAAATTTTGAAAACCTTCCAAAGCCTATCCGCGACAAGTTTACTTCAGATACTTTCGTGTTTGTGTATGGGGGCTGGGGGGGGGGGGGGGGACTACGGTGAAGCTTCTGAAAGGAGATGTGGATCTCTGAAGATGGACCCGAGATACATTTTGAATCATTCACTGTAGAGGCCTCCCCAGAAGTTCTCCTGAACAGTTTATATCTCCCGCTTCTTTATTTTACCTTCGGCTACATGGACACAGCCGTTATTTCACCTTAACAATGCAGTACGACACAGAAGGCAAGTATGTAGGTGACCTGGAAAACCATGGTTTGGGACTTTGACGAGGAAACCGAGTCGGGACAGAGAGGCGATCCAAAGCATTAAAAAGTAGCACTGTCTGCCATCATCAGGGAATTCTAACTTAGAACCTCTCTCTCTGACAAACAAAACAAGCCTTAACTCCCTTAACCTTTCTGCACAGCAACCTCTAACCCTCCTACGCGGGACTTCACCACACAAGCTCAAGTATTCGTCCATGTGTTGGGGGAAACATGCTAAGCCGGAACCCAACATCATTTTATATGCCGCTTTTCGCTTGTTAGTATTATCCACATAGGCTTGTGCTGAGGGGGTTTGTGTAAAGGTAGCTGAAATGGGTTGAACCATAACGAAGTTGTATGACGTGCTAACAAATGATGTGTGTAGAGGATATCTAAGCTGTCCTGTGCATGTGATTAATAACCATAGATGAAGACTTGTTAAAAGTGTATGGGCCTACATATATGCTGCTCTTTAGAAACTTCACTAAAAGCTTCCGCTAAGACCGGAGAGAAAACAAAACTGCTTTCATGTGTTTACAGTCACAACCATAACCATATGGTTAATGCGTGCGGGACTTCTCTGCGTTGAAACCTGTGACTGTACGCAACTGTTATGACTGCCGCCAGGGATCCGTCCCTCACAGCTAGTAATCCCTTTGAATCTGTGCCTGCCAGAACAAGAGTTTACCAAACTGTTTACCGTTGATGCACTATCGCTACCACAGACCTCGACCGGGTGTCAAGGAGGATGACCGGGGGAGGGGGCGACGGGGAGATTGAGCCTAAGTCAAAGTCTCCTCCTCCCAGTACCCCGCGATAAGCAGCATAGTCTTGGTTGTTGTAGGGTAGGGGTGTGCGATGTGCTGTTGTATTTCCTTATTGTATTTCATATTAGCCAATGATGTGTTCCTTTTTTTATTTTTCTACCTGATACCGAACCTCAATCTTTTGCATCTTAGATACAACCTGGCTGAATAAAAAACGTTAGTACGTAGAACTGTGTGAACTGTGTGAATCGTTGTGCTTTTATCCCCTTTTTTACTAACATCTTGCAACTGTGTATTCTTTGTTATGGCCTGTGAATAATTCCTGATTGATATAAACGTTGCTAAAATCTGAAATCAGAACTACAAAATGCTGCTTTATGTGCAATGCTACTTAATATGCATGGTCTTTTTAATCCTTGATATATCATAAAAACTGTCCACTTACTTTGTTGACGTGTTAAACTCCAAGTGGACCCTCTCCAGCTTCTCTTTGTAGGCACTAACTTCTTCTGCCTTGGGAAGTTCATAATCCTTTATAAGCTTCTTCATCCCTGGATTAGAAAAAGACATGCCCTTAAACAATGCGTGGTTTGGACAGAAACTACGCTAGTGCCATCTTGTGGTGGAAAGTTGTATCTGAAGTTTACTCACGTCTCATGGATTCATTAAGTTTGACGATATACTCTCTGTTGTCCTTCATCCCCATGCACTCGCTGAGGTAACTGGGATCGAAAATATAATGCAGCTCATTATCTCCATGTTTTATACCTTCACCCTACCACCATGCCCTACATTTACTAATGTGTGTAGCAGTCACATGCACCTTAAAAAGTAAGCAAAAACTGCTTATTGTACAGTTCGTTGTAAGATAACCTGCTGGAAAGAGTTGGAAGGAAAATCTAACTAATCCATCACAATGTAAACATAGACAGTCAGGCACATGCTATGTGGTCCGCGGTGCCAGGGGGATGACCCACCTGTCCATGTTGAGGCCTGCCCGCGAGGCGCTGTTCAGGATGGCAATCAGGGCGATCTGAGACGGGGCGAAAAGCAGCCCAGCGTCCGTCGTGTTGGCTCTGGTCAGGAAGTCATCTGCACTTTTCCTCAGCGACTCCGGGTTCTCCAGCGGGGGGTACCGGGTCTGTTCACAGACAGGGGTCATGTGCAAGTTATCCACTGAGGAAATAATATAAAAAAACCTCCACCTAATGGACTGACATCGTTGTGATGGGGTGATGAATAGACATGAATAGATTTAGATCAATTCCCTAGCCAAAGAAAAGAGTATACTATGATAGTGCTGTCCTATATATTGTATAATGTATTCGTACTTATACTAGAGTGTCTGATTGGTTGAATGATATAAAAGCAGTCCATGATCCAATATAATTCTGTTGGTGAGAGAGCAGCTATTCCTAGGAATGAAGATGGGAGAAGGTGGTGATGGTGGTGGTGGGGGAGGTAAACAACAAGCTTCTCCCAGTGATCCACCCCACCTTGATGTCTATCAGCAGCCCCTCCATTGGCCTGTACGGAGTGTGGACCACCAGGTGAAAGTTGAGCTGTTGGATGAGCAGGAGCTCGAACTCCAGGATCTGCTCCAGCACCCTCTCCTGGCCGGCAGGGGTCTCCTGCAGCAAGTTGCCTACAAACTGAGTGCTGGAGACGTTGAACTCGTCCACTTTACAGGACAAGTAAGCACAGGTCAGCCTTGGGGAGAGAGAGAGAGGGGGGAGATCCATCATTTTAATTGAGGATTGGAAGCTATTGCATGCATTTCACTGCTGCTAGGCCAATTCCTATGATATGAGATGAACGATTTCGACCAGATCGTCATACGCTTCCACAAAGGGCCATTAGAAGGGCCACTACAGTTAATCAAATGTAAAACAATGTACAGAGAGTCTCCATCAGATGTTAAAAGAAAACAATGGCAAGGAATTAAACACTTTGATTTTAAAGGAATAGTTTAACATCTAATAACCCTAACTCACATGATAATCCTGGGGTGGTATTCCATTAGGGAGTTGTTAAGGTAGAACCTTCTGAAGAACATGATGGCTGTGCCCTGTAGAGACAGATGTGCAGCGTCTCTATTTGAAGTGTCTAAATACATAATGACGTTCTGTAACAACAATCTGTTTTACATCAATATGGTATAATGATGAACGTACCACAACGGCCTTTGGCATCGTAGGCTTGAACGCATTGCAAAAGTCTAGAAGTCTCTTCTCATAGTATCTGAACAACACCTGTTCCTCGTACCGCCCCAACAACATGGACTCCTTAAGGTAATGACGGTAAAGACATATTACTGTTATGGTCAAAGAACAGTTAGCAGATACATCGTAAAGGATGGTGTTCAGGTCGTCTGTAGGGGGGTGGGGGGGCTTACCTTCCCACTCGTTGACAACTTGTTATAGCATTTTGTGTTCGCCTCGCATCTTAATTTCTCCAAAGCGTCTTCATTGTCAAATATCCAAAACGTTTTGTGTGAGCTATTATGATACATATTGAGTACCTGGAAATTGTCAAACAAAAAAAAACGTACTAAGCAATTACTTGTAGTCATATAGTTTCAAAGATCACAACACAACAGCCTCACCACTAACTCAAAACATGTCGCCTCGTCGCTTGGTTATGACGTTGAATTTACCGTATCTTCTGATAGAGAGCGCGCAAAAGAAATCCAATGCAATGCTGATTATTGTTGATTTGGGTGATCAGAAATCTTTTTTTAAAAGTAGTGCCACATATCACAATAGTATAGCTTATATAATATTTAATTTGACTACATTCATTATATTCAAAACATTTGTAAGCTGTACCATGTGCATGGACGTATTCAAATGGCGTGCCGAACTGCACATAACATATCAGGTGACATAAAAAACCTATTTTGAATTTACATAAAAGACAAAGTTCTCTCTGAGATGTGCGGTCGTTCCATTCTGTCGTTTATTAACAGTTAGGCCTTATAACAACCTAGTCCCCACTCGCCCCCCCCGCCCGCCCTCCGTTTCGTTTGCTATGATCCGCTGGCCCACAGGGTTGCAGTGTGGCTGGCTTTAATCTAAATGGTGCTTGTACGGAGAAAATAAAATTACTGAATAAATACATCAGCATATAAATAAGATTGTAATTGTTAAAAAAAAAAAAATCTTTGATTATTAACAAGATAAATAGGAAGGACTATGGCATTATATAAGCATGGCCTAGGTCTACATGAAAATCTACAAAAATATAATAAAAAATAAAAGGTATAAACGTACATAATTATTGATAATTTAGGAAAGAGCGTACCAGCCTTTCAATTATCTGAGACGTCATTTGGCAACACTAAAGACGTGACAAAAAATATATACATTTGTGCTTTGTAGGCCTTCTGTGAGCCTGCAAAGTCTTAGATTAAGCAACCATGTTCTAAGGTGTTGTTTATTTTCAGCAGGTCTACTTAAAAAAAATATATACTTTTATTTTAGGCAAGCTCTACTTTAGTAAACTGCTTATTCTGCAAAAACACTAGCTTTTTGCTGTTATATTGAATAAACTAACCGGAATTGAATCACACTGTATGTTTAGACAGAGCATCCCATCCCCGCCAGGTTTTCCGTATGCCCTCATTTGCATAAACATGAGTAATTTATGAATAATAAATGCCCGTGTATTTGGTGGGAGCTGTTAATTTGCATATCACCACAGCTACAGTTTTATTTCATAGTGCGGTGTTATCATGAAACATTCAAGCCCTGCATACACCCGCATCAAAGAAATAATGATTTAACAGGTATGTGCTGAATACTTTTATCTTAATATCTTTCGGTAAATCTGACAATATTTCATCGTGTACGTTTTGACTGTGATTTCTGTGATGCGCTGGGTCGCTGCATGTGTGAGCGGCTTCGGTATCCATCGCTTCGTCTTGCCCTGTAACTTGCATAAACATGAAGTGCCAATGCATTATTGATGAGACCAATGCAACGTTTACTGTATGTACGCCTGTGTGTGCGCGCTCACGAGGGCATGGGCAGTGCTGTGCGTGTCATAAAGCGTGCATGTGTGCTTGCCTTGTCAATATGACAAAAAAACCTTTCTTCTACACTTTTTCTTATGACGCCGCAGTAAGCTGGGTGGTGTTTTTCTCTTTCCATTGCGTTGTGATGCAGGGAAACAAGTCGGCCTGAAGCACGTAATAATTAGACTTTTTTGTCAAAAATAATAATATAATTAATTAAAAATAGAAACCATTTTTTATCGCAAAGATTTGATTGCTAGATTTAATTTCAAATATTCACAAACGCATAACGGCTGCAAAAAAGTGACGCAAATCATAAATCATAATTCATGAGAGAGAGAGAGAGAGAGAGAGAGAGAGAGAGAGAGAGAGAGAGAGAGAGAGAGAGAGAGAGAGAGAGAGAGAGAGAGAGAGAGAGAGAGAGAGAGAGAGAGAGAGAGAGAGAGAGAGAGAGAGAGATGCAAATCATCAAGTCCAAAAGATAGATAAGACTATAGACTGGTAAAGTGATAAAAAGGAGTGTGTGTAGCGAGAGAGGGAGGGATGGAGAGAGAGAGAGAGAGAGAGGGATGGATGGAGAGAGAGGAGGAGAGTGAGAGGGATGACAAGGGAAAGATATTGTATAGTGGATGTACAGTTTTTTTATGCTGGGGATAATGTCAGGCACTGCGTCTGTGCTGCTGTGACTAAAGGTTGCGCCTATGCATTCTGACACCGGGTATGTTCCGGGAAATCAGACTTTGCGCCATCTTCCCATCAGTCTGATGCATGTCTCCCTAAACAAATTAGGTTTATCCCCAAAAATCTAGACTGGCCTGTGGTTTATTTTCTTCAGCACCAGAGTCTGTATATTGCAGTCACATATGAAAGCGTTTGCGGGAAATGACAAACGATTGCATAGTATGACTCGCTTGTTGGATTTGTCAAATGTGCTGTATTTGGCGTGCGTGAAAAGATGTGAAACCGAACATGAGGATGACAATGATCACATTCAACACAACCAGTGCTCCTAAATAATTCATGTTATGGGTTATTCTCTCATCCCTCTTACAGTGCACCACGTCAGTGATTGTACCAATGTGTTCTCCCTCGTCCACCGCCATGTGTTCCCAAAAACCACAACAGCCAACAAATTGAAATCCCGAATTCACCCACCATGTGAATATTAATTACCCTGCCCTTCTTCCCCCATGTAAATGCCCGGCCCCCATTTGCACACTGGTTGCCATGGTTACAAGGGGGATGGCAGGACTGATGTGAGTGCGCTCCTACCAAGGACAGAAGTGCAGGGCGGGGGAGGAGGGGGGGGGGGGGGAGGCAGGTGATACGTCTGGCCAACCCCGCGCCCTAACGCTAGCATTACGGCCGTACGGCCAGGGCTCACCTTCTAGTGTAAATGTTATTTGTGAGTGTGTTCGACGTCGGGCAGCTGACATGTCAACCGCCTTTACTGCCAGTGGAAATCACCGGACGTGTAAAGAAGATGCACGTTGCATATGCATGTGATTATGGCCGTTTATATGCATTTAACAGTGCCCCCCCTCCCCCCCCCCCCCCCCCCCCCCCCCCCCCTCCTCCCTTTTGTGTTTGAATGTCTCTGAACATTGTGTATAGCCTATGTATTTTTTTTGCTGGCATTAAGCAGTCAAGGCCCCCCATCCCCCTCCCCTCCAGACCCCGACCCCCCCCCCACCCCCCCACCACCACCACCACTCTAATTGAGCTTTGTGTCTACCACCATCTCCATTCAAATCCACGTTCATTTGCATACTGCCGTGGTGCGTCCGACAGCTCCCCAGCTGTACAGTATGGATCTAAATGAGGAACACAGACCCACTTTACGTGCTGTGAATATTAAACAGGCCTGCACCAGGGATGGACATCCCTTTTTTCTCTCTTCCCTGGAAATATGGTGGAAAGGAAGGGGGGTAAAAAGATGGCAGAATCAAATCCCTTCATTCGTTTGCCCCAAATATTTATTACAGCTTGGCAAGCATAATTTGGTGCAAAAAGGAAGATGCTTGACTTAATATTGTTCTTCTGTGTATTGTTTTTT
>NC_044053.1:11845699-11850699 GCF_902167405.1 Gadus morhua
AATGAAATATTCAATGAATAAAATGAAATAACTGATCTGAGGTGTTTCAAAGATTACATATTGATTGAGTTTTCTTATTCCCTTCATCCCGTGACAGAGAATGAATAATGTTGTGTTATAGTTGTGTTTTTTATCTTTTTATCTCTGTCCTGCGGGCTAAATCCCCTCTGGCCCTTTCATTGGCATGGGCTCTGTGCTCTTTCCAATATACTCAGAAAGCCTTATTTGGTCTTAGCCGAGGTGAGGGTAGCCTCAGGCAACCCAAGAACCGAGGAAAAACCACTTCGGACCAAACACATATCTCTGTTTCCTTTATTTGCATCTAGTTCTACTCCCTAGCCCTTTGGTCTCCCTTTCTCCCTACAAGATGGACATTACATTTCCCTAGCAGGCTGCGAGTGGGATGGGAGCGAGGGGCCAATCCAGGATCAGAGCTTCAGGGGTCTTTTCTTAAAGCTCTGAGTTCAACTGGGCTAACTTCTGATTTCCTGTCACCTCCTTGATTCCTTAGAAGGATCAAATACCCGTACCATCTTTCAGACACGCTTGTGAGGGTAAGACAGAGGCTGAGAATATGGGTATGGAACATGGTGATCTATGGTAATGACTCATAACATGATGGTTTTCATGTTATTACACATGTATGATTTAACATATAATTTTCCATGGAAAATGTGCATATTACCTCTATTTTTTAATGGTCTCGCTTCAATGGTACATTAAGAATATTTCAATAACACCTCAAAACCTAGAAAAAAAAACATAGCATTTGTCTTCTCTTCAATTCCATGTCCTTTTTTCGAGTGTGAAATTGCGGTGAAAATGAAAGCGCACGGTGGTTATGTTCGCCCAATCGCAGTGTGTCTGAAGTAGACTGGCAGCCATGACACAACCCCTGTCCTCCCATTCACCTCCTCCATCTGACCCCCCTCCCCCCTCACCTCCACGCCCCCCCACCCCCCCACCCCTCCACGCCCATCCTCTGGTCTTCACAGCACAAACATCAGCCTGTTGTCATACACTCGACCTTGGCTGACAGCGCAGGGCCATGGAGAGGGGGTTGAGTGCGCGCACGGACCCTCCAACACGAGCCAGAGTGGGGGGCCGCACGCCTGGTTGTCACTAGCTCGTCCGTTCCCCGTCATCCCAGATTGGCGTTGCGGACCCAGACAGCGCACACAGACACACATGCACACACACACACACACACACACACACACACACACACACACACACACACACACACACACACACACACACACACACACACACACACACACACACACACACACACACAAACACACACACACATTCACCACGAAGACACACATGCATATGGACCACAAACACATACATATCAACCTAACAAACACATTCACACACACGTACACAGAAACACACACAGACACACACACACACACACATGCTCCTACACACACAGACGCATCGCATGCTTGCTGGCGAGTAGTGTGATCCATCTGACCCATGAGGATGTGGATCAGTGCAGAGGGACTGACACCTGGAGCAGCGGCTTGCCAACAAGGCTGCTGTTGATGAAGTGATGCTCTGAATTAAAAGTGTGCTTGACGCTAAAGAGGAGCTAACGTGATTTGCCTGGCTAACGTGATTTGAGTTGGCACACACCGAGATGCGGGGTAGCCGAGTGCTACAGTTTGTGTGTGTGTGTGTGTGTGTGTGTGTGTGTGTGTGTGTGTGTGTGTGTGTGTGTGTGTGTGTGTGTGAGTGTGAGTGTGAGCGTGAGTTTGAGTGTGTGTGTGTGTGTGTGTGAAGTTTGTGTGTTTGGGGGTAACAAGATGCTATTAGCCTCACAGAATGACCTCCAACAACTATACTTAATCAAAGCTGGACGAGGATTCAGCAAAAATAATCCACCAATACTGTCCAATCCTGGATGTATTTGACGTCTAATGCTATAAACTAATGGTCTTGGATATTTTCTTTGCAGTATGCAGTTCTTGTGTTTTTATCGCAATTAATTAAATATATCTTGAATTGAACAATCCCTGCAATGCTCAGCTAGGTTTGGTTTGGTTATAAATGCAATTTATTGTTACATATTCATCCATCTCTTTGCGCTTAAAATAGCTCTCAAAGCACCATACCATCATCCACATTCCCCTGAGAAATGGTTTTGATGTGGTCCTCTTTATTCCCCAGAGACCATCACGGGTCAGAAATGCTGAGCTGTAGAGAGAAGGATTATTGATCCTCCCTAGGAGTTTTCAGGAAATCTGTAAGAAAAAAACCCTTCATATTAGGACAGCCATTCCTGTATCTTAAATGCTGTTTGTGCTTCCTACTTCCTAACCATGCTCCATGTGGAAATGTTGTCCTTTTGCTTTCCATATTAATAAGGCTAGGGCTGACTTGCCTCAGCCTCATCACTTCCAAGAGCATTCATCGGTCCTTCTCGATGGCACAGTCTTCAGGAGAAGCAATCCCTCCACCCATATGACGGCATACACACATTTGACACCACCCCCGCTGGCAGGGGTGGTGTCAAAGATAAGGTGTAGAAAGCTATCCTGCAGTGCAGAGAGGGGGGTGGGGGAGGAACAGGAATTCCACTCTCATTAAAGATCAACCGCCTCTGCCCTCCACTATAACGAGGCCTCCATCTTTAAAGCAAACAAACGAGTCTTGAAGTCTGGAAACAAGAGGAACAGCCTTTTGGAAATTGCAGAGAGTCCACTCCCATATTCAGCAGTGTGGCTCCGCTGGCCATAGCTGGGTGAAGGGTGACGGCTGATGGGGTAATGTGAACCGGGTCACGGATCCCACGCAACGCCCAGGAGACACGGGAACGACGCTTGATGCTCTGCGTCTTCATCTGGTCCTCTCTGATATGTCCTCTGCGGTGTCGTCTTTGTGTGGGATCCAGGGCCCCTTAAGAAAAGCCCCCCCCCCACCCCCCCTGCTGTGCCTCTAATCCTGTCTTAGAGAACCAGAAGGATGGCCTTCTCCGCTCCCTCTTCTGACCTTTGGGCCCTCGTGCTCCTCACACTGTGTGAGGGGATTAGTCAAGCAGGTGTGGAGAATCCTCGGCAGTGCGGTGCCAGGGATGACCCCGCCACCCGCTCCCCTTGAGGCCCAGGTGAGGCTCTGTGATGGGCTGGATACCCCGGGCTGAATCCGCCTCCCTCCGTAGCCTCCTAAAGGAGGCGTCCTGAAGGGCGCCAGGTATGGCCCCGTTAGGCCAGGGGGGGCAGACCCCTATGGCCCGACACACAAAGAGGCCCATGATCACCTGCCACGTTTAAGATCAAATGAGGGCTTGAATGGAAGGCTCCCCCCTCCTTGTCAAATCGCTCTCCATGAATGCACAGGAAGGCCAGAGAGCTCGAGTCCGCCACCCTCCCTCGGCCTCACCTCCCATAGACCCAACGTCCTGTTGAGTGCTGCTAACACCCTCATATTTCAGCACCAGGTCCCTTCACAGTAGCCATCAAGCTCTTAATTCCTACTCTCAGACCACCACTAAGTACTCTGATGAATAATTGACCTATAATCAACCCACGGCCAATGGAGGTTTCGGTCCCAGTATGTCTGCTCTCATGCGGGGCTTGCATGTCAAGATGCAATGAGATGCTAATCAGACTTCATATGTACAGGTCTAATCTGTATGATCGCATTCAGGTGCACTTAATCCACTCCACGGCAAAGCAGCTAGCCAACGCCGAGGTAGCATTACCATATCGGTTCAGCGATAAGGCTGGATTTTGAAATATTATGATTTAGACACTTTTGAAGGGAGCTCGTGTGCTTCCTATGCTAAGTGGAAACCACGGCTACACGTTATTTCGTGACACCACAGTTTGTTGCGCGACTCGCGGGGTCCAGTGGTCAGAGTGCTAAATAACCTCATCAAACTTAACTATGTGACAGGGTAAGTGAGGGGTGGGGCCATCTAGGTGCCTAACACAATACCCCTAGTCAGTCAATCGCGTTCCCGGTGTGAGGGAGGTTGGCCGGGTAAGTAAAGAGGAGGGCGAGGAGGGGGGGCGGCCACTGGCCCTTGGGTCGTTACGATCGGCCTTAATCCGCAGGCTAATAAGTTCAGAGAGGGGCCATATGCTCCGCAGCAATGTGCGAGAAGGGGAGTGTCGCCCCATGCTACTTACACCGGGACGGCGCTTTCTCAGGTACCGCCCCCCCACGGCTGGGTCCTTTGTGCCGGGGGATCAGCCCTCTCCACACTGTGAATGGGCAGAATTGATTAAACCCCACCGTATAATTGTCAGCAAATCCCAGCGAATCATTTCCCATCCATTTGAAAAGCACAAAAGTGCTTTTCTCTTTTCCCCCCTTGACTCTTTTCCCCCCCCTCCTATCCTTTGCATCCATACCCCTTGTTGTCCTTTCTTTTCTGTCTTTTTTTTGAAGGGGACCTGGTTGTGTTCGTCGGTGAGGGCCGTGCACTGGAACAGTAAGAAGAGGCCGGAGAATTGGGAGTGGTTATAATCTTACCTCAGGCATGTTTAGTTGGTAAGACCGTGTCGTTTATAGTTTCACATCCAAGTGGTTTAAAGAGCCTGGATCTTTTTTTTTGTAGCCCAAAACTGCTAGAAAGGTGTTAATACAGGGATGAAGAGGAAAACAAGAATCTTATAGTCTTAAAGAGAATATATAGTTGAAGTATAATTTTAAAAGTGTTATCGACTTATGAATGCTTCGCTATGCATCTGCTTTGTTTGTATTTCTTGCCGCCCTATTTCTTGCATGTTCATATTCTCAAACCACAACAGTCTATTGCTACCTTAAAAGCAAACCAGTGGTTTTTATTCAATTTTAGCATGATTGCAAAATGATCCCGAGCAGGACTGACCACCAATCCACCCATCTGACATATGTCTCCGAACCAATCAATGCCCTATTAAGCACACATGTTTAACACCCATTCATTGATCTGAGTGGTCCCAGGACAGAGGTCCTCGACTCCCTGATCTCACTCATTTAACCCCTGACCTCTAATTTTGCAA
>NC_044053.1:11855699-11863199 GCF_902167405.1 Gadus morhua
GGCTTCGAGCCGCATTCAAACACATATAATGAGCTGTTAGCATAACCAGTGCAAACATCTTCTTCTCCCCTCCTCTTACTTATAGCAGTATCCTTCTTAAACTACCCAGTGTTTAGAGAATTATCATCCCCCCTCCCAACGTCCAAACCTCACCCTGCCAATAGAGGGCCTGTT
This sequence comes from Gadus morhua, assembly GCF_902167405.1. Lineage (NCBI taxonomy): Eukaryota > Metazoa > Chordata > Actinopteri > Gadiformes > Gadidae > Gadus > Gadus morhua. Next base: position 11,855,874 of record NC_044053.1, read on the forward strand.
TAAATGCACCCCCCACCCTCTCCCTTCTTCTTCATTGACGTTAGGGTAAATATTCACACAGTCCTCCAAGGTGCCCTCGCTATTACCCACGTGCGCCATGTTTGCCCACCAGTTAAACCCTTAAGGGGGGTAGGGGGGTAGGAAGGGGTGGGGGGGTATTGTTTGGTTGAGATGAATAGGGGCCGAAAGCGTTGCTCAAGGACGTAGTCGAGGTTGCGCAAACAAAAAACCTTCCCCTGATTGGCTTAGGAAAACAACCCGGTCCTGTGGGCAACGGGGAGAGAGGAGTGAGTGGGAAGGGTGAAAGCAGAGGGCTGTTTTGCTAGCGCTCTGCCCGTCAATTAGAGCCGCTGCCGAGGATATAGCTGCCAGCTAGCCGAGCGCGCCGGGGCCGGGCTCACGATCTCTTCTGGCCTCCGTCGGATGTGCCGAGATATGGGGCTGAGCCGCGGTTCACCTCAGATAGGAAAACCCTGTCAATATTCATCTATTTAATAACCCTGAATGTGCTGCTGCTGCTCACTGCCCCCCCTCCACCCCCCCCTTACCCCCCCCCCCCCCCCCCCCCCCCCCCCCCCTCCGTTTGAAGACTGTGGGGTCTGCGTTTCCCTTTGATGTATGTTCATTGTCAGACTTCCGATCTAAAATCTTCTTCACAGATGGAGTTGGTGACATTTTCTTTTTCTTCGTTTCTTTTTTTTGGAACGTTCCTTCAATCCAACCTCAAAGGTTTGCGGCGGCATGGCTCTCGCTAAGATGCTTTGTTGTGAGCTAAAGGAGGACATCGGCGCTGTGCTGTACTTCTTTCCCACTGGGACTTCTGTCGCTAACTCAGTGCCGGGAGTTTTGGTCAGGGATGTTACCAGCACTTTGCTGTCACATTTTTATGTGTTGTAGATAGGATAGTATAGACATAGTTTTGATGGTCATAGCCAATGGCTACGTCTACAAACACACACACACACACACACACACACACACACACACACACACACACACACACACACACACACACACACACACACACACACACACACACACACACACATGCACACCCATGCACGCACACATACACACACACACACACACACACACACACCAACTCACTATGACAAATTGTTACTGTACAACCTGTTACTGAACTGAAATTGCGCTTACTCGTGGATGACATTTCGCCACACATTGTTGTTGTCTATTGTGTGTGTTTATGGTTTCATCATTTGTGCAAAGTCATATAATAATACAGTCCTGTCATGGAGCGGCAGGAAATAAACTACTATAAGTCTATTCATATCTGCAAATGTAATTAAGTCAAAATTTGAAAGTATAAATGTATGAATGTAGCCCTGTACTAAAAGTCCAACAAAAAAATGATATTGACATACTTTCTGCTAATGTCAGAGAGAGAAAAAAAAATCCCATCCCAGATATAAGTTCAAATGTAGCACAATGGCATATTCATCATGACATTGTTGCCAGAAATATCACTCAATAGCGCTCGCAGCATACATTTACAAGGACAACCAGGTTGGCAGAGGTTGTCTTCTGAGCAGAGACAACCAACCAGATGCGAGGACACAAAAGGCCCATTGAAACTTAGCAGGGCAGTGCAGACCCACCCACGAGTGTATTCTCCTGTCTCTGTAACAAAGCACAGACACACAGACACCGACACAGACACACACACACACACACACACACACACACACACACACACACACACACACACACACACACACACACACACACACACACACACACACACACACACATCTCCCATCTCAAGGGTCTGGCAGGACACAGCTTTTTAGACCCCCCTCCCACGGCACATGACTGTAATGTCTGACAACTACCTCCTCCGTTTTTCTTTTCTTGTCTTTCTTTCTTTCTTTCTTTCTTTCTTTCTTTCTTTCTTTCTTTCTTTCTTTCTTTCTTTCTTTCTTTCTTTCTTTCTTTCTTTCTTTCTTTCTTTCTTTCTTTCTTTCTTTTTTTTTCTTTCTTCTTCTTCTTCTTCTTCTTCTTCTTCTTCTTCTTCTTCTTCTTCTTCTTCTTCTTTAGCTAATTTTAGTCTTCCCCCCTGTCTTTGTATGCCGCTGTATGCTCCATACATCCCCCACCAGCCCCACCCAGCACCAGGCCTCTGCTCCGTCACATCTCCCTCCTCCTCCTCTCCTCCTCCCTGCTCCTCTGGCGCTCTAGAGGAGCTATACTGCCAGCAGATAAGAGGAAATGAAGTCTCGTCTGCACAATTTAAAGCGCCGCTTTGAAGCCAAATGCGAAATAGCAGCTCTTCTAGTCTTTTTTTTTGCTTCTCTAGGCTGATAAAAAACATTAAAAAAATAATAAAATAAAATAAGGGCCCTCTCGTGAAAAACACTTTACCCCTCTGTGCCCTGCTCTCTCTCTCTCTCTCTCTCTCTCTCTCTCTCTCTCTCTCTCTCTCTCTCTCTCTCTCTCTCTCTCTCTCTCTCTCTCTCTCTCTCTCTCTCTCTCTCTCTCTCTCTCTCTCTCTCTCTCTCTCTCTCTCTCTCTCTCTCTCTCTCTCTCTCTCTCTCTGCGGATCATTGCTCTCATTAAACAGATTTGGGGTTGAGGTTGAAATTACAATGACTCTGTGGCTGTTAATGGGCACCAGGGGTTTAAAGCAGCGGGCAGGGAGAATGCTCCTGACATTTCTCTTTATGTGTCTCTTTGAGGCCGCAACCAGCACACTCAGATAAGTGGAAGGTGAACCGTGAACTAAGCTGCAATCAGGGGATTGATTACAGCCCCTTGTAATATTGATATGTGCCCATGATTATTGAAAGGGATTTATTTTTAGGTTTTAGGTTTCAAGGTGAAATTGAAATAGTCTGGGACGTCGGGGAGCTTGTTAGTCTGTGTCTCACATTGGATGTGGGAAATGTAGGTATTTTATTTTGATCTGACTAGTAACTGGAACAGGCAGTTCTGGTCCTTATTAGTCGTATCCCGGGAGTTCTTGGCTCTACACTCGCTAGAACGTCAGTGTGTCTGCGTGCTTGTTGTGATACTTCTACAGTATATATATGTGGGGGGTGCTGAGTCTACCTCCTGGTACGAACGGCACATTCCGGGAAGAGTTCAAGCATTAAGCACTCTGCAGGGAGTGTGTCGTGTGTGTGTGTGTGTGTGTGTGTGTGTGTGTGTGTGTGTGTGTGTGTGTGTGTGTGTGTGTGTGTGTGTGTGTGTGTGTGTGTGTGTGTGTGTGTGTGTGTGTGTGTGTGTGTGTGTGTGAGTGGTGCTAATATGAGAAATAAAGATTGAAGAGGATGTCAGCCGTAGCGCCCCAGCGCAGGAGGAGGGAATGATTTTCTTTCAGGAGAGAGAAATGTTATAACTGGGTTGATAATGTCAACCCGGATATCACATTGTTCAAGACGTTTACAGGCTTATTCTGTTACTGGCTGAGGTTATGATTAAATCCTTCATTAATGTCCAATAATGTCGATTCAAGCTTTCAATCTGCCATTATCAAGATGTTGCAATTTGCCTGTGTGTGTGAGTGTGTGGGTATATGTGTGTGTATTAGTCTGTGTCCGTGTGTGTCCCTGTGTGCGTGCATGCGTGCGTGCGTGCACACATGAACGCAAGCGCATACGCACAGGTGCGCCTACGCACTGCCGGGAATGTGTGTGGGTTGCACTTTGACGATAGCAAATTGCAATGTGTTTGTATGTACACCTTCCTGAGCAAAGACCTCTCCCGGTGACTGCCTAGGGCTGAAAGCAGAGTCTGCTAATCCTGCGTCTGCCTCTCGTCTCTGAGCGCCCTGCGTCGATGATGTGGTGGGGGAGGTGGTGGACTGGGGTGGGGGGGAACGTTTTAGCCCCTGCAGTGTGCTGTAGGGCATCAGCCCTCGCCCGTTCATTCCGCTAACGCACCGCCTCTCCTCGGCTGCTTCAGTTCCATCACACCGCGGTTGTTCCTTCGCTTCCGACAAACTGTCGCTAGTGCGGGTGCTTTTTTTTTTTTTTTTTTTCAACCACACTCCTCTCTATCCATGTGGCTCCATTCAATTTACAGAAATGAGAGATGGCTTAAAAATAGGGAATTGACTTTGGACTGCCGTCCGAATAAAGTATGCGCACATGCACACATTTATATCGGTGTCGGCTGCTGAAGAGCACTCTCTAGCCGGAGAATCAAATCATCTACTTAATGTATAGCCTTATCTTGATTGGCACTCGGACACGGCAAGGCTGTGGAATAGAGTTGGCGGAACATGCACGCAGCGAAGCCAGATGTAGCCTGTTTGATTGAAAAGGGAATGCAGACATCTTTAGTGGTGAACTCCAACTCCATGACAGCCAATGAAATTTAATTTGCCAAATGAATTCACCGAAACAGCCCGGCATTCACGACGCTATTCTGGGGATGGGAAGAAATCACAGTGTATCAAATGCACATCAAGGAACATTTCTCTCAACCGTTGGCTGACTCCTAAAGATCAGTTTTTTTTTGTTTTATGTTCGACTTGTCGTAGAACGTGATCAAATAATGAAATCAGTTTTTTCCCTCGTATATACTTCTTTCATCATGCAGTCCTAATAGGACCCCCTTCATCCTTTCTCTTAGTCCTCGCCTAAAAAAACCCCCTGAAATGCAGTAATCCCGCCAATTACCAACATGGGAACACTTGATTGAAAGGTGTTAACATGTAATAACCCCTATTTTTCCTGTCCGGCCCTACCTTGTGACCACATGCTTTCAACTGCTTTATTAGAACCAGAAGGCCGGACTCCTGTGGTGTTGGCGGAGAGGCCTAATGAAGGGTTAGAGATCGGGGGGTTGGAGTAGGAGAGGCAGGCGTGTGTGCACGGTGCGAACTACCCATCCGCCTCATTTCCATCTCAGCGCGGAGCAGCAGAATCTGTGTCATTCCTCAATAGATCGGCAGCGAGCAATCTTCACCAGAAGGTGTTCATTGATTCCGTGCGTAGTACCTGCATTTAGCATCCACTAATCCTCATGATTAACTTGCAATGGTAGAAGAAGGAGATGGCTCTGATTGGTGTGTGTGTGTGTGCGTGTGTGTGTGTGATACGATGTCTATCAGGCCCCTAGGATCTCTGACGTCCATCTGCCAGTTGCTCTCGGAGAACCTTCCTCCTTGTTAGTGGAAAGCATGCCCACCCTCCCCCCCCCCCCCCCCCCCTAGGCTTCGGGCAGCCTACAAGATGAAACCATCATTAGCGAGGGACACCCCGGTATATGCCTGCCGTATAGTGGCGAGATCTAGGGACCCAAACACCAAGGGGACCAATCATAACACGGCATCAGATTCCGCAGCCGCACACACACTTCCTGTTTCACAGATCTTAAACCACTCAACTTTGGGACGATGTGAAGCTTAGCGAGAGGCCTACTTGGCCTTATTGTTCTACGGAGAGGGTCACCTGGTGGAGCTGGATGTGATTTTCACCTCTGTGTGGAATGGTGTGAAGCTATGATGGAATTTTGACGGGCCCAGGGGATGTGGTGTCACGGGGCGCTAAAGGATGTCACAAGTCAACTCGTAGGTAAAGGAGTGGGTTCCTGTAGGAAGCTGCTTTTTGCTTTAAAGATGTGGGTAATTGATAGAAGTGGTGGTGGTACCCCAACTCCCATAACCCCCCCACATACCCCCTGCTGAGTGCCATGGACGGATCAAATGTGGAGAGAAATAATATAAGCCATGACCGTGTGCCTTTGTACTTCTCGGGCCTAATGATGGTCAATAGCGAGCGATCTAATAGAGGAAGACGCCGTCCGTCACAACTTTGAAATATAATGGAAATATGGCTTGTATTCGAGGGGAAACTCCCAGGGATGTAGGCTACACCCTTCACACACATTTTACATCAGCAAAATATAAAGTTGTTTATTATGGATTTTCCATGAAATGCACACCCCGCTACAATTGGCATTGGCTTGCGTCCAAGTAGAGTGAGCCATAAAGAAAGCATACAGTTTGTGAATGCAGAGGGTCTATCACAATGCTATTGCCAGGGCTTAATCATTACCTTCTGACCGTCCTAACCGTTATTGTCCAGCCCTTCCACCGCTAAAACTGCATTAGCATAACTCTCTTGCCAGTAGAGGTAATGGCGGCGTGAAATTGCTGTTGCTTCAGCAGGACCTTACTCTTCGCCTGCTCTCTCCCTCCGGGTACAAGGCCAGAGCGGTGGGCTGAGACCATCTTCTATCCCCAGTCTCCCCTTCTCCCTCTCCCTCTCCCTCTCCCTCTCCCTCTCTCTCTCTCTCTCTCTCTCTCTCTCTCTCTCTCTCTCTCTCTCTCTGTCTCTGTCTCTGTCTCCCTCTCTCTCTCTCTCTCTCTCTCTCTCTCTCTCTCTCTCTCTCTCTCTCTCTCTCTCTCTCTCTCTCTCTCTCTCTCTCTCTCTGTCTCTGTCTCTGTCTCTCTCTCTCCCCTCTCCTTTGCTTCCTCCTTCAATTCAAAGGGAATTTGTAACTGAATTTGAATTGGGCTGCGCCCCTTTACCGAGGACCGGGGCTAATGAGACATTTTGCCTTGAAATCCCAGCCCAAATGGAGAGGGCCCCGATGGGCTGAGGGCCCGAGACGATGCCTACCCCGCCAGTCAGGTGTGAGGATGCTCGCATGACTACCGCGAAGGGGGTTGGCAGTGGTTTTCCATATAGGGGGGAAAGGAATTAGGATAAGCCTTTGTAGGGTGAAGGCCCTGTCTTTTTTGCAAGGGTCGCCCCTCTGGGTTGCCATTGTGAAGTCCACGGTGTGAATCGCCTTAGTCCTGTGTGATCTGCATCTTCGCTGGATGGAGAGCGCCTGCACAGCGCAGTCCGCCCCCTGTTGCATACATGTATTAGGCTCCGGGTTTAAAAGGAAAGACGCCCGTGAGAATCTACAGGGGGGGGTGGGGGGTGGGTGACAATTAGATTGTGGTGGAGGACCAGCTCTAGCGAAGGTTGGCTCTTCTTTGGGAGGAATGATTGAAGAAGTAGAAGAAGAAGAAGGCGGAGAAGAGGATGGGGCAGGGAGGTGGGGGGGGGGGGGGTTAGGGCTGGACATATAGAAATAGGTACACTTGACAGTTTGTGGTCAGGGGATCATCCGAGAGACGCTGTGTGGCTGTGATGATGAAAGGAGCGGGGATCTTGACGTGGTAGGGGTGCTACCTTTAATCAGGGGCCCCAAGGAGAGGGGCCCGCGGCCCACGGCCACCGCTAGCCACTGTCATGGTAATGAAAGAGGCTCTGGGTGTGAAGAAAAGAGCTAGCTTGTTACCAAAGTGCTAATTAATGCATGCGGCAAGCAGGGGTGTCGGTATGGAAGAGGGTTTGAGGCATT
>NC_044053.1:11865699-11898199 GCF_902167405.1 Gadus morhua
TCTTTAATAGCCCTCTCAATGATTACATTAATAATCTAGCAATCTCTCGGGTATTATTTAGTTTTACCTGTAGTTAGAAGCGTAGTTAAATTCAAAAGACAAATTGTACCCATTTGTGCATTGAATTGTGGGACATTTGTATCAAATTTCTCTCAGCTTTGTTTTCAAACCAATAAACTATTGATCAGCATTTTGTGTCTATGGCCTCACATAAATTGAGACTCCATTTATTTTCTTTTACAGTGATTCAACAATGACTGACTATTGAGTGGCCTACCTTCTTGTGGTACACCATTATCTTCCTTTTAACACACTCACATAACCTCCCATCTCTTTCATGCATTTGAGGCAAAGTGATTTCCGCAGCCTCCTATTAGATACAAGGGCATTCTATGCAAGAGGCTTCGTCCTTTCATATTTCTCATTTCTGACTGTTTCCAACCTGGTCTTAAACGGTGGTCTCAAGTGGCTTTAGACACAGGCCGGATTGGATACGCACACATGGAAATGGTAAGGAAGACGACGTATGCGTAGTAGGCCAGGAGGGTACCATGAAATGGAGGTCAGCCACATAATGCCCCACATTCGAAACAAGGATCACTGTAGCCATTAACCATGACATTCCCCTTCTCCTAAACACCCCCTTTTCCAAACTAAGCGGTCGCATTTGGAGAGAGGGAAAGCGTGTGCGAGGAAGAGGGAAAGGTGGTGTGTGAACCCTTACGCAGAAACAGCAGTAGCAGCAGCAGCAGCAGTAGCAGTAGCGGCGGTGGCAGCAGCCATCGCATTCAGCGCGGTGCATTACAGGAGGGAGAAACACGGGGATCTGCGTTCACTTTGATACATAGGGGTATCCATTAGGGCCGAGAGAAATAAGCAGAGGGAAGAAAGGGAGAGAGAGAGAGAGAGAGAGAGAGAGAGAGAGAGAGAGAGAGAGAGAGAGAGAGAGAGAGAGAGAGAGAGAGAGAGAGAGAGAGAGAGAACTCCATTTTGACAGGCCTGAACGAGAGTATTGCTCCCATGTTTGTTTCTCAGAGCGGAGGAGTCATGGAAGTGATTTGAGTGACAGTGCATCCAATGTACGCTGACACGTGGGCCTGCTTTACATTCCCTCTAATTGCCGTGCATCACCAAAGCTCCACACACACACACACACACACACAGACACACACACACACACACACACACACACACACACACACACACACAAACACACACACACACACACACACACACACACACACACACACACACACACACACACACACACACACACACACACACACACACACTCACTCACTCACTCACTCACTCACTCACTCACTCACTCACTCACTCACTCACTCACTCACTCTCTCACACACACACACACACACACACACACACACACACACACACACACACACACACACACACACACACACACACACTCTCAACACACACTCACTCTCACACATACACGCACACAAACGTACACACACACAAACACACATTCACACACACACGTACACATGTAGAGCAGGGAAAAGGCGCCTGCTTTTTTTTGGGTCAAATCAGAGGCTGCTGTGATTTTCGCATACAAAGAAAAGGGAGGTGGTGTGGAAGTGGAGGAAGAGGAGGAGGAGGAGGAGGAGGAAGGGAGCGATGGTGGAGGTGGTGAAGGAGGAGAAGGGCTTAATGAGTAGGTGCTCTGCTGTTCCAGTTAGAGCTCCATGAAGGACAGAGAGGTTACTGGCCTTATTTGTATAACTCGCCCGCCATAATAACGTATGGCGTCAAAATCTCTCCTGCACCTCGGAGCTCTGCTCCAAGCCTGTGTGTGTGTCAGTGTGTGTGTGTGTGTGTGTTTGCCTGTTTGTGTGAGTGTGTGTGTGCGTGTGTGTGTGTGTGTGTGTGTGTGTGTGTGTGTGTATATGTGTGCGTGTAGTGACTTTCACTGTATTCTACCTATGCTCGCGAAAGCACGGGGAGGATTTAGCAGAAATGCCAAATGTAGAAACAAAGGAATCAAACGAGGGGAGCAGGAGAGAGGCACAATACAGTGAGCGACGCGGCGTCGTCTTGATTCATGTTGTTCTGAAAAGGCCCGAGATTGGAGGAAATCCTGGCGAGGATGAAAAAAAGAAAAAAATGAAAAAAATAAAGCCTCCCCTTGCTGATGCTATTTTAATTAAATAGTTGCTAGGTTACGCAGAGCAAGACGACAGGGGTGGCTGGTGTGGCACAGACGCCTGGAGAAGGGAACGCCGTGTGTGTGTGTGTGTGTGTGTGTGTGTGTGTGTGTGTGTGTGTGTGTGTCTGTCTGTGTGTGTGTGTGAGTGCGCGCACGTGTGCGGGAAGATGTCTCTGAACAATGAAAGCACATCCCTTTTGTCACGCTCAATCTATAATGAGGATTTTAAACGTGAGACGTATTGACATAAATTACAGCCAGAGTGATTTTTACGCCTTCTAAAACACTCTCTTCCACTTTCTCTCTTTCTGCCTGTCTCCCCCTACATTCTCCTTTCGCTTTTTTCTCCTTCTCCTTCTCCTTCTTCTTCTTTCATTGACTGTCACAGATCAGAGAGGGTTAAGGAAGCCCTGTATTTTCGTCAATGTGGAAATACTTTGGGCCCCCCTCTCCACTAATGTCTTTACCGAGGAGGCCGGGCTGCCCAGCCCACCGCGCCGAGGGATGCCAGACAATGGGGTGCATGCTCCTGGATCTCCGTACCCCAGAAACAACCCCACGCCCTCGGCCCGGAGTCAGACCGGCCTCCCCTGAGCCTTCCTTCACAGCCGGTCCTCCTTCTCCCTCCAACAGGCTGGTTCGAGGTCCGGAGCTCTGGCCAGTGGCCACACATAAAGCCAGACAGCGTGCTGATGGATGGGGCAGGAGGAAGCAGAGGAGCCCTTGAAGTTGGTAATAAATGTGACAGGCCCTGCCGGATGAGGCTGTGCATAATCTCTCTCAGATGCTCCCGTATTACCTTTTCTTCCATTTCTTTTTATTTTAATTTTTCCTTTTCATTTTATTGAAGTCCCTCTCGTCATCCCGGCTCCTCCTTTTCTGTGTAGGCACTAATAATGACAATGAATAACATTTAAGGATGCACTTCTAATTTTTTATCGCCACTTTTAATAACAAAATGTTGACTTGCTGTGGAATTAGTAGAGACTTCAAAATCAGAACTCTGACAGCACAAAAATGTTTTTTGTAAAGAATATTTTGAATTATAATAATTCCAATCTGATTCCAAATAATTCGCAAAACTGATAGTGATCGCGCAATGTTGCTTTTCAGGTTTAATTTTCCTGACCATAATGCGTGAAGAGAGTGAAAGAAGAAAATTATAAATATACTAAAAAACATTGATATATTTATAAATGCATCGATAATATATATTCATAAACATATATATACATACATATATTTATAAATATATATTTTTAATAATTCACACTGTAAATATTCTTGTTCCTCCAGTTGAAACACCATTCCTATTGGACAGTGTTGACGCAGTCAGCGGAGCTGCTGGTGTCTGTGAGTGTGCGTGTGTGTGTGTGTGTGTGTGCGTGTGTGTGTGTGTGTGTGTGTGTGTGTGTGTGTGTGTGTGTGTGTGTGTGTGTGTGTGTGTGTGTGTGTGTGTGTGTGTGTATGTGTGTCCAAAAGGGCCGTCTCCTCTGGGAGGTGATCTGAACGACCTCCAATGACCTCCAGTCCTTCCTGGATGTCCAACAAGTCGCTCAGAGCTGTCAGGGGGTCTTTCATACCAGGCCAGTGTCAATATGTTAACCATGCTCACGCGCAACAAAAAGGATCGAACCGCAAATTAACTCTCTCAATTAATTTGTATTATGGATTTCTCGTGTACGTGTAAACCTTGCACTTTGAATTATGAATAAATGACATCGCTTATGGCCATATTTATGTGTACACTCATCAGATAATGCATTCAGGTTGTGAGGAATGTGTTGCATCTCCCTTACCACATCTGCTACCATTAAATATAAAACAAATACTTCAAACCTTTTTCTCTTTCTTTTTTTATATAAATTATGTATTTTTTTATATCTGGCAACAACCAAATTACTTTAGAAAAATAATATTGTATAAGTGAGAATGACAAATGTTAACATTGCTCTAACACAAGGTCACAATTAAAAAATGTCTGTTCATTCACCTCGAGCGATGACTGAGTTCAGGCCGGCCATACCCCTTATTTCCCTCATGATCACGGTGTGTTCATCAGTTTATCAGGATGAATAAATACAAAGCATGTATAAACTAAGCATTACAAATACATGTACATTCTGCGCTGATATTCTCACCGAAGGTCATCGTAACAGCAAGGTGGAAATAAATGAATAAAATGATTAAATCATTTCATACGCCTCTCTGCCCATGACAATAAGTCCAGTATGATTCAGCATTGGATGTCAAAGATCTCCTTGGCGTGTGTTCATCTTGCACCGTCTGAGGCCTGCTCTAACACCACCATCAGCATGAGGGCAAAAAGGAAAAATGTGTGGTGCATCATGCTCAAGGAGACACCTTCATCTTGAAATCATACACACATACATATATTTATGTGGATTTGCATACCGCCCCCTAGTTCCACTTGATGTACAAACACCCTGTAAACGTGCAGTCTTCTGATTGGTGAGGAAATATGGCATTATACTGATGCGCAATGCAAACGGCCACCTCCCTCCGGTCTGCATGCGTTACATTCTCAGTCCAGGGCACTAGGGGGCAGTCACCTCTGTTGCTTCTGGTCTGAAACAGGCCCTAACAAGAACCATGTCTTGAGAAATAAATACCGTAATAAATAAAAACATGAATTCATATATATAGCAATACATTTTATTACAATCATTTTCATTCACGGGGAATTTCATGTCTTGTGTGGCCTGTTTGCAGGATATAAGGGTGCTCCATTCCAAAATAGCACAAAGGTGATTTCCTTTTATTAAATCATTCTGTTTCAATAGCATACACTATTATAAGCCTGTGCCTTTTAAATACCTAGTTGAATACTGCTAGGGCGTGCTTCACGCCTGAATCAACTCTCACACAAATAGGTGGCCTACACTCAGAATAGTCACCAGAGCTGTGGCTGCTGGATGTATAATAAGAAGTGAGGAGTGATCTGCAGGCTTCTGCTAATTAAAGGCCTGCATGAGGCTGCCACGGCAACCCCAAAGGGACAATATTAATCTCAGTTTTAATGTAATAGTGCTGGTGATCAGCGCCGGGGCAGTCAGCCGTGCTATATTTCCACCGCAGACCTCAGATATGACTAGATGTAAATTTGCTTCGCTTGTTTGGCTTATCTCCTTTTCTTTCTTTTTTTCTGTTCTTTTCCGCCTAGGTTTTTTTTTCCCCTTTAATTTTCCTTCCATGGTTTTTCTTTCAACGTTTCAGCGTGTGTAATGGTTAGGTTGTTACTGTTGTAGGGAGTATGCATTAAAAGAGCAGGTCGCTCGCTGATTAAATGCAAGGATGGGTACTTGTAACTGGGTCAAAACCAGTAAATTATGTTTTAATGAAAAAGAAGGACACTTTGAGGGGCATTAATCCTCCTGGAGAGCAGCAAGCCTGCGGAGACAACTGCCAAATCAGGGATTCTATTTTAAATGAGGAATGGAAAAGGTCTTTGTTGACAGGTTCTGGATCAGAGGTGAATGCAGACACGCCCAAAGACCGATATTCTATATAGGCTAATGTTGCCCACCTTGACCATATTAGTTCTTTGTCACTATACTTTTTGGCACCAGTTCATAATATTCTCTGTCACATAACTTATATGTGTGTGTGTGTGTGTGTGTGTGTGTGTGTGTGTGTGTGTGTGTGTGTGTGTGTGTGTGTGTGTGTGTGTGTGTGTGTGTGTGTGTGTGTGTGTGTGTGTGTGTGTGTCTGTGTGAGTTTGTATGCTTATGTAAGTGTGTGGGTGTGTGTGTGTGTGTGTGTTTGTGTGTGCATGTGTATGTACATATGGGTGTGTATCTGTTTGTGTGTGTGTGTGTCCTTGTGTGTGAGCTGAGGATTAATATATATATATTTAGCATAATCAGACACTTGACATTCTTTTCAGTAAGTAGGCTACCGCAGTGCTAATGAACAACCTTTTCTGCTCATCTTGTACAGCTGTCTCTTGAATCAATTCATCAATCTTTCTTTTATTTTCGAAAAGAAAAATGTGATTAAAAGAGTAATGGACTTCATTAAAAAAATAACATTTATTTTAAGTGCTCGGATGAGCCGTGGAGTTTGATTCTTAATTCCGCCAGTGCACAATTTGAGCCCATGTTTTCAAAGGTTTTTCACCTTCAAAATGTGTACAAGGTTAAGAAATATTCTTCCTGCATTATAACTTGTCTTAAAAATCTGCCTTACAATGCCAAACCATCACAAATGTTTGAATTGTTCCTATCATTATCCTGGCTTGAGTTGCGGCCTTGTAAAAACAACAAAACAAAGGGAGCCGGGGTAAACAGTTCAAACTAAGTAAAGTGCTCTATTTTTGGGTTGAATTGCTCTGGAAGGTCAAGTTTATCATACAAGGTGAGGTCGACCATAGAGTGGTAAAAGGCTAGACTGATCCCTTCAATAAATGTTTTCCCTTTTCCCTCACAATCAGCAAAACATATATTGAAAATGTGCTATTCTTCCTAAGACAAGGGCCCATTATTGCAGGGCTGTGTGTGCATGTCTGTGTGTGTGTGTGTGTGTGTGTGTGTGTGTGTGTGTGCGTGTGTGTGTGTGTGTGTGTGTGTGTGTGTGTGTGTGAGTGCATGGTGTATGTGTGTGTATGCTTCCTTGTGTGCGTGTGCGGGCATTTTTGTGTGTGTGGGCTTGCGCATGTGTGTGTGTGTGCGTGCCTGCGTGTGTATGTGTGTGTGTGTGTGTGTGTGTGTGTGTGTGTGTGTTTGTGCATGTGTGTGTATGTGTGTGTGCATGTTTGGCAGGGGAGGGATGGGCCGAGAAGAGGGTCTTTTCTAGAGACTTGCTCCCTGTCCCTTTATGGAGAAGGAGCCGGTGAATGGAGTCGGTTCGTGAAAAGGAAAGCAGCCTCTTCAGCCCGTTTGTTTTGGGAGCTGTCCCTCCATTGATCAGTCCATCTAGGGATGAATGCCCCGGTCCAGTTCTCTTGCTCACCCGAGCACAATAGTACTCAACGCTCGTATTGTTGGTTGATGCAATAGCGCACATTATGAAGAGCTTAGATAATTGCCTCACTTCACCTGTGCAACCTATATATATATATATATATATATATATATATATATATATATAAAAAAGTGACGAAAAAAACGATCCCACTGAACACCCCCACCCAAATGGCTCGTTGAAGGGGGCACCTTGAGAATGAATCCCACCGCTGTTGGCCGGGTTTGGGTCTGGGGGTCCAACAGAGATAAAATGTAAAACAACCAAATGGGTCTTTGGCAAACTGCAGATTGTTTAGTATTTTGAGGTAAAATTGGTACTTAATTTATTACAGTGTTAATAAGTGAATGACTCTAACACCATTCTGCAGGTCTCCTTATCTTCAAACATTAAAACTGCTTCCAGAATGTAAAGTTGCATATGAAGCAGTTTCCTAACAGGGGAGACACACATATAACCATAATGATTTTCATTAATTGGAAATTACAGCAATTCTATGTTGTTTCTCAGAACAATGGGTAAATGTTGGCTGTTAGAAATTATGTTCTGAATCTGATTCTTGAAGCCTGCTGGGAGTGTATAAGTGTATGTTCACCATATGTTACTCCGACCCTAAAACTAAAGACCAAACCTCAATCCTTATTCCGAAAACCTTAAACTAAACCCTGGACCTTAAACCATAAAAAGCCATAAAGCCATAAAACCTTACATAAAAAATCATGCCCTAATCCTAAAACCTAAAACCAAATCATAAACTAACCTTGAAACCATAATCTTAAACCCAAAATTGTATTTACATTTTTTGTAATGTTTGGGTAGAAAATGTCCTGCAACCACATCATTATGAGAGAAAAACCCACAACTTGTCGCCCCCCAGCCTATGAATAAATCATAAATATAATTTTATAGAAGCCGACATAATAAACTTTTCGCTAAGATTCCTGATTGTCCAACCAGAGATGACAGAAACAATAATTATTCAGGGAAATCAATTCAACAAAACGCGTTGTAAAGAACTTAATTTATTAAAGACAATCTAAACCTGAAATAAATACAAAGAATAAGAAATCTGCAATTGACCATATTAATCCAACAATGAAAAATAAAACAAAAACAGCAAAAATACTCCCATCAGGTCATTGCCCGGCCAGCTGAATCAATTCTGCAAGTACGCTAGCCGCTCCTCCTTGGACGATTGAACATCCTAAAATATTATTATTTTTCCTTAAATCAGTCTTGAATAATCTTGCCATGCACTCCAACATAATATAAAATATTTCCCTGGTAAAAATCTGAAATGTATACAGGCCTCAAAATACACAACTGCAAAAAGGTCAAACATTAGAAAGTAAAAGTTAGAAAGTAATCATGAATCAAATTGTGTATTGGTTGAGCAAATCAGATGATCATGTAGTTTCGGAAAAAATATTAGGGGGGGGGGGGGGGGGAGGGTTTTCAGAGAGTTTAGGATGTGCAGTTCTCAACAAAAGAAAGAATCGAAATAGTCAAATCATTTTCAAATTTAAGAATCAAACAGAACCGATACATTCATTATGTGCATACTCCTCATCTTCAAAACATAAGACAAGAAGTCTATATAAGACTTAGTAGAAAGCTCTTTAAAATGAGGGGAATGGAGAGGATATGGCTCCGTCGGACTGTTAAATGCAATCTGTACATCATTCACCAGAAAAAAAGCAAACCAATGGAATTCATCAAGTCTTGACACGTTGACCCTTTGTGAAACAAAAAGAAAAAAAATCAGTAGGAAACCAAACGTTTTGAGTGATCAGTGCTCCACTTGGTTACCATCCGACGACAGTCTCGACAATCACATTTGACAGGCAATTGTCGACAGCAAGATACAAACATTTATAGTAGATACAAGTTGATTCTTCATGGAGGCATGTATGTCCCGATGCAAACAAGAGCCGCTGATTAAAGAGCAAGTAATAAAGAGCATCTCCGATTAAACAGAAGGCCGCAGGGTTGTGTTGTGTTGTCAAATATGAGCCGACACCAAATCCACACTGAACGGACATATGAGACTTGGCACTATTTCGCAATCAAAGGACCTTTGAAAATCAACTATATACTGCGTCGTTTGTTGTTCTAAACTGGCTCTAAAAGAGAGATGGGAGATTGAAGAAAAGAAAAGAAAAGAGAAACAGAAAGGGAGAGTGTCGATGCGCTAGCGATCTGCAGTAGTGGACACCCGCTCCTTTTGATCACAATGCCCTTTTAACGAGTACAGCAGCCCTACAGTATAGACATCTCACTTGCACCCAGACCACACAAACACACAGACATTCCTTCAACAGGGCCTGGGTGCAGTCCCCCATTTTTGCCCTGTTATTTCTGCACCAAAGGGAGCTGAAAAACTAAAAGTACCCTCGTTAGTGTGGCTCATCTGAAGCCGGAGTGAATTCAAGGGGGAAACTGAACGAAAAAAAACAAACAAACAAACAAACATCCACATCCAACAAGTTGCAATGAATAAAAAAAACTCTTGTTTCGTTGGGCAGCAAGTTGACTTTAGACATGTTATAGTTGGCTTTCAAGTTAATCCACACTCTCCCACAAGTTGAGGGTCTCTGGTGGCCACAGTGGACGGGCCCATGGTCCATGCCAGACCGACCTCCACTGGGGCACTCCACTGGCAGCTTGTCCCTCTTCAGTCGTTCTGGAAACCTCCACAGGCATCCCCAGACCTCCTCCTACCCCTTATCTCTGACCGATGTGCTGGGCCACCACACATATCGCTGTTGCTTCACTTTAAGACGGTTACATAAACAACTGTACGTACATTGGGACAGCAGTGCAAAAGTAGGTAAGGTCGAACCAGACCCCAATGTTATCCCACCTTTGAAAACAAACCAGGGTGTTTTAAATGGGCCGACAGGATTGTTTTAACCGATTTGTGCTCGTTTTGGTTAAGTGGCTGTCGGACATGTTACTTCGCCACATGATACAACACGTTGAATGATGCCTCACATCAAATGTGGTCTTCATTTATGATAAGCAAACTTTGCCAAATTCACGCCACTGTCCCAAACAACGACACGTTAATGTTTAACATTACTGTTGTCATTCATATTAATACTACTAAAACAGTTAATTAAAAGTTTGTGAATACTGGTCTTTAAATAAAAAGGTAGTCGAAGAAGTAGTAGTATACTAGTAGTAGTAGTAAAAAAAAAAAGAAAGAAAACATGACAAAAAGTTCAAAGTTCATCTGCGACGGAAGCACTGGGAGTAGGAACCGGAGGTCTTCGCGATATGACGGGGGGTGGAGGATGGGGGGGGGGGGGGGGGGATGGGGGAGGAGGGAGCATGTTTAAAAGAGCCGGCGAGTCCTCACTGGGGGAACCCGGTTCCTCCCGGGCAGTCCTGTCTCCGCAGCCCTCGGCCGCCGCCGGGCTACGCCGCCATCAGATACTGGTGGTAGAAGAGGCCGAAGAGGGAGGTGGAGAAGAGGCAGGCGGCGATCCACCACGTGAGGAACGAGAGCAGGCCCCGGAAGAGCAAGGGGCTGAAGACAGTCCGGAGACCGCCCAGGGCCACCGAGAGCTGGGCCACCGAGGCCCGGGCGCCCTCCACCACCCCGTCCGGCGCCGCCTCCGTGCTCGGCGCCGCCTCCACCACGGCGGGGTCAAAGTTCATTTCGTGGAGGCAGGGCAGGTCTTCTTGAGGGTAGACCCACCAGGAGTATCCCCCTGTTGTGTGGCGCGCGAGGCAGAAGAAGATCAACGGAAGAGGAAGAGAAGGGGATGAGTGAGGTTGTGCGATAAGCTTAAATGCACATTTAAAAAAAGAGTTGGTGAATTATAGAGTAGCCGCTCACCCAAGGTTTTTAGCAGCAACGTGGAATGTAGCAGCATCACAAGCGGCGCCACATATTGTAGTGCGATCACGCACAAATAATAAAACACTCGTGCGACCTGGAACCCAGGAAGACAAAACGAGGAGTCGATTAATGTCATTGTTCTGTACGACACCAAAATCTATTCAAAATCCAACAGATTTTCCACCGTCGAAAGCTCAAGAATCAGTTATGGTTCCACGTCGGCGCAACGCAATGACCGCGCAGACGCCTCGACGCAGTGGCGAACCTGTTTAGGTTCTGCGTCGGGTTTTAGTGAGAAGACCGATCGCAGCCCTTGCTGGATGCGTCGCCTCGACGCAAGGTTAACATTTTTGGAATGCGCACGTCAGGCCCTTTGCGTCGGATACAATGAGGGTCCGCAAGGGCATAAAGGGTCCGTAAACCCCTTTGCGCTGCGTTGACGAGGAACCATAGCCGAGCCTTAACACGGCGCCCCTTCAAGCGCTCCGACGGCAGACCCCCTCACCATCTTCTGCAGGTCGACGGCGCTGATGCGCCCCGCCTCCTTCTTCATCTGCTCCACGCCCTTCTGGGCCAGGTTGAGGTAGGCCTGCAGGTGGTGCCTCATCATGGCCAGCCGCAGCGCGCACAGCAGCAGCACGGCCCACAGACGCAGGGTGTCGTAGGTCTGCTCCGTCATGCTGCCCACACAAGAGAGCGGGTTGGTGGTGGGATCGTGGAAGCAAACATTTACTAGCGTCGGGGGCAAGGGCGGTGTCAAATTATACCTGGGTATAATTCGTTTCATTAAATCACATGACCAGAAAAAGGTATATTTAAAACTGAGTCTATTAATGGGACTAAAGCTAAAAAATGATATCCTTAAAAAATGTACTACAAGTACTAGTCGTATTCATTTCATTCCCATTATTCAAATGAACAATTCAAATAAAAGGCTTCAGCCAGAAATCGATCTAGCATCAACTGATCATGTGAATAATACTTATTTCCTGATAATAAAATACAACACGCATAAAGTGTTGCATTACAACACGTTATTGAGATTCAACAGTCCAAGTCCAAGCACGTCTTCTGGAAGACCCTCAACAAAGAATTGTACATACATGCACAACTCTGCGGTCTTTTCACTCTTCGACAGCCAAGTTCCAACTACGTCACCTCTTCCTTTTTTATCTTATCCAAAAGGATGTTGAAACCGTTGCAAGTGGTTCTCTCTTCTGCTCATTGTGATGTTGCAGTGCACCTTTCATTTTTCATATCGATGAAGTGATGTGCTTCTTCCCCTTAACATCGACCAGTACATCTCCAAGGACAGCTAGCGTGCAGTCTTTCACTGATTCAGGTTGTAGGAAGGTTTGTTGTTTTAACCAAGAAACTGTGCCACATTGAGGAAGTCTGTTGTACTCCTCTCTTGTTCCCAACATGACCGGGCTATTACATCTACCCTCTGTTGGTAATTCAGAGAGAGGCTCTGCAGTTTGATTCGACAAGCATGTAAACCCAATCGGATATGTTCCATTGAAGTTGGAGTGATTCGTGAAGCAGTGCCTTCTCAGATTGCGTTATTTTTTTACCAAGATAGCCTTGGGCAGATCTAACATATGGGCATTGGTATTGGTAATACAAAATATATATTTTGTGATTGAAAAATGTATTCTGATTCTGAGCTGGCACAAATGATGGCCTTAAATAAAATAAGGCCTGGTGTACATGATACAGAACAACGCTCAAGGAAGAGATTGCCTCGGAACGGGGAAGCAAAGGCATAACTAGCAGATGGTTTCAATATACAAGTAGTTGTTCCAGAGATGGATAACCAGAGTTGTATATTTGGGACTTACAAAGGCACACTCTCCTTCCCCAGCGTGGGGTTCATTATGTAGTCCTTGGTGATGGGCCTCACCCACAGCAGGACCATGATGAGAGGCGACAGGAAGTTGATATGAAGCAGAGTTCTAAAGGGGAGAGGGAGAGAGAGAGGGAGAGTCACACACCACGGCTTCTCAACAGCATCAAACCGACTCTGCATTAGAGGTGTGAGATGAGTGGAAATCTGACCAGTGGCCCTTTGAGCGAGCGAGTCCGGGAGCAATAAATATCTCAAATAGATTCCGGATCAAGTGTGTGGGAGTGTTGTCCCCACTTTTCCTAGCTCCCTTTGGTGAAATGCCAGTATAGCTCTCTTAAAATGTTTGGCCTTTTTTTTTTTTATCTCAATTTCAAGTTTATGGGAAAGCCAGCAGGTCTACGTAATCATCGCAATTTCTGCTAAAGAGGGCTGACAGAAAGTTAGCTGGTTGTGATGGCCTCGGCGGTAATCTGTGCGAGGGACAGGGTCTGCAGGATGTAAGCTCATGACAGTTCAGAAGGAGGTGGAGGCGGCTATTTAGGAGTGTCTGCTGTGTCCAAGTGGATTATCCGGTTGCTATAGCGCCTTGCTCGGCCCCTTCTCTCACGGTCATAGACACGGCACCCTGTGATTTCCGAAATAGAAATTTGGGGTGAACAGAGAACGAGAGAGAGCAAGAGAGAGACTCTTCAGCAGACCCGTCAGAGGGCTCTCACCCTGAACGATGCTGCACGCTGGACCCTTGGCGACAAGTGGAGAACCGCGCTGTACTTTTCATTACGTAGTGCAGAGGACATAGATAAGGCCATTGTGTGTTGTTGAGATTGTAGTAGTAGCTGTCTGACTATTGCCCGGTGTAGCCGGGGTAAATAGATGTATTCAGGGTCCAGATTAACACCTGCCACCAAGAAACGGTGGATTTGACCATTTCACAGGTAAAATATTTACAAACCACAAAATATCCTGCTTAGAAATCTTATTTTTTTGCTTAAACCCATATTTTTTTATTACAAGAGGCTAAACCTTGAGGGCCAAGGATGCAACGATGGACCGCATTGAAACAAAGATAATGCATCTTAATCTGAACACAAGGTCACTTACTGTGTTACTTTGGCTGTGGTCAAGTTGAGTGCATCGAGGTGCATTTGGGCCAATCGCAGGCCAGGGAAAGTAAGAAAGGCTCCAATCAGAGAGCAGAGCAGGGCGAGGACAAGTTTGAAGGTCAGTTTCGATATGGGACCCCTGAGGAACGAGAGGAGGACACAGCGCGGATTGTTAAGGTGCTCTGCAGGTCACGGCTCCACTCATTCAATTTGAATAAAAGACGAAGGGGATTGAAGTTCTCTGCACATACTGAGAATCCAGGCCTTGGTGTTCGAGGAACTGCAGTGCACTGTTGGAGAAGTTGGCGAAACCTAGAAAACATAAATGGATAAAATCGGCTTTTAGTTACATGCACTGAAAAACATGCACTTGAGGTTTCCAAAGGTCAAACGTGGGGATACTTGAACGTGAATAACGATAGAAAAGGCAAACATACCGTTCTCCAGGCCGAACTCTAAGTAGTTCTCGGTGACGATGAGGATGGCCATGGCTTTGACGAAGAAGAAAAAGCCGAAAGTGATGCAGAGCGAGCGCTCGCCTCCCTCCTCCAGCTTAAAGTAGTGAGCCGTCAGAGAGAAAAGGCTCTTGCTGAAGAGTGGATGAGTCAAGGAAACAAAACCGTCGGAAACACGCACAATGTGAGAAAACTGTTTTGAAAGGAGACATTATGGCTCTACACAACGCTGCATTTTAAGGCTGACCATTTTCTATAGAATGGCACATACTAGGTTTTCACAATGTCATCCCCAATTGCACTTTGGTAAACTTCACTCTCCCCCACAGTGACGTGCATGAATACTAAATCTCTCACAGCGAGCAACGTTTTTTTTTTTTAACGGAGGCCGCGACGGCTTATTATTCCCCTGCCTTCAAGATTTCCCAATGGGCAAGGGCACAAAAGGTTTGGAAAACCAACCTTTGTCTACAAGGTGACGCAACCCTGCCCTATTCTCCTTCATCATTTCAGCAGCTGCCAATGGTCAATTTAGTTATTAAAATAAAATGCAAATAAAATCGCTTTGGGAATCTGACTGTGTTCTTTTCACTGAAACCAAGCCATGCCTTTTTTATATCATATTTAGCCACTGCTCATCAGATCTCAATATTAATGGTCAATGCATCCTTATTCTCTGATCCTTGGTTCACTCCATCTTCCTCCTTTCATCCCCTTTGGGACAACCAACCAGCCCTCGTCAGTGAATATCCGGCCAAGCTCCGGCAGGAAACATCAGGCATCCGAACCACCGCATTCAGCTGGCATGGCCAAGATTGCCTCCAGGGGATGGAGGTATGGATAATGTGTATCATTTAACGGTCATTCGGCGGAACAAAATAGCAGGTGGGTTCTGACCACTGGAGCGATACAGTAGGAGCCGTCCGTTGACCACCCCATGGCCACTTTGTGTCAGGCTAATGTTTCACCCTTGCAGCAATGCGTCAAAGCCGACACAGATTTGGGTTTCCCGTGTTGGAGAAATAGATGTTAACCTTGGCCATGGAGCAGAGATGGCGATGAAGTGTGCTGAGTGCGGGGAAGCTTATAGGAGTGTTGTCAGGGAACAGGGGTCAGGCAGTCCAACTGGAACACACTCTTACCGATGAGCCTAAAGTCTCCAAAGGTACAGCTACAGAAATGTGCACATTGTTGATCCCATTTCTTTGTCGAAGCATGATAACTAGGATTTTGTGCATTTCTCCATTGTGTGTGTGTGGGCGCACAGCGCACATTTCAGCGCACATCTTGGCGCCACTTTTCGGAACAAACTATTTTCTCATGCTCCGGCTCCGTTTGCCTTTTCTTTGAAGGTGGCGACGCCAAAGTATCTGCTCAATGTATTTTTTATTTAATCTCCCGTTAGTTACGCAAAAGTGTTGTAGTGACACAAGTGACGTTAGGCATCTCTGATTATGTCTGCGTACCAGTTATGTGCACCGCTGTATATAGCCATGTCTTTATGCGTTGCCAAGGGATAAAAAAAGAGAATTAACATTTTAGAGTCAAATATTATGCAGACCGATACAAAAATAAACACAAGAAATCCGAGGAACAGCTGAATTCATTGCGAGTGGCTTTGAAGTAAAAGTGCATCTCGTATACAACTGAACAGTAATGGTAAACAACCAGCGCGAGGATACATGACGAAGGCCAGCACCAGCAGGCACCAGACCACACTGATGTTCATCTCTCCCGAGGGTTGGGCCACGCTGTAGTACAGCTCCGTGATCAGGTACACCACCGTGGCCGCCACCGTGAAGTCCACCAGCCACTGGAACTCTGGGAAATAGTGGAGCGCTGTGGAGGACGGGCACGCAACGAGCGTTAGGAAAATGCGTGCTCATGGGACTTGTAGTCTTTTGCAGAAGAATTGTGAAAGGTTGGATTAAGAGCTCACTTTGCTGGTATCGTGTTTGAGAGTTAAGTATTATGAAAAAAAAAAAAGGGTTACCTCATTTTTATTTACGGTATATATAAGCATAGGGTGGCTTTTAGGGCTGTAACGATACGCGTATCGAAACCGAAATCGCGACACTCAAAGCCACAAACCTGTCTCGCGGTGTGAGAAGGCAGAAGCGCGATATGCCCTTTCTAACTCTCCGGTCAAAATGTCAGATTGAAATTTGCTAATAATTGTCTAAATAATAGTCTGCTGACAGCGCCCCCTCCTATGCCGTAAGTATGCGACGAGATGCCCTCTCTGTGATGACCGCTCTCCGTGGCTACGGAGGATTGCATTTCTCCACAGCCGTCGAAGTCCTCATATGCGATATAAACGACATTTATCCAAAGTGTGCCAAGCGCGAAAAAAATTGCCTCTGTGATCCTGTCTCTATTGTTTTGTGTGATTTGACTGGCAGTTTGTCTGCTTATAGGTCGGAATGAAGCGGCCACCGATTATTGACAGGATGGGTACTTTATTCTACCGGACTCGTTCGCTTCTTCACTAGACACACGCGCTACCGCTCGCTCTCCTCGCTCGTCCACTCACTCGCTGACGTCACTCACACACGCGTACGCACACTGCCAATCTCGCGCACACACATATGCTACTCGTAACACTATGCCTCGTTATTGCGACGTTCATGTTAAAGACGTTCATGTTTTTCCCCCATCTATTGAAAGTTAGGCTATTAAACATGTTGCATTCTATACGGCCTGATTATGTCATTATTTAAGCCACATAGCCTAATAAGAAGCGCTAGAATTCACTTTGGAAAAAAGCATTCCTGTAAGCAGACTCAAGGTGAACGTAAAATGTCAAAAAACAAACAGCGTGGGGTCATACCTAACGTGTCCACCTCCGTGATGTACTTGGTCTCCAGCTGTAGATCTATGTCCTTGGGAATGCTGAGCGGCTTGTTGTCTATGTGACCATTGTAACCCTTCCTGGAGTGACGAAGAAAGAGCAGTGTTTGCTGTAAGGCGGATACCGCAGTGCTGTACTTATAAGACATCCTTTCACATAGTCATCGCCTCTTGATGAATGCCCCCAGATTCATGTAATCGAGGCATGAGAATTAGACCATAATTTCCTAATTCGTTCAATCACTTCTCACTTCTTTTAAAGAAACATACGCCCATTGATAACAGCCTATCATCCAATTTGAGTTTCACAATCATGTTTCTATATTTGAAACATTAAATATAATTACATCCCATTATGATGCCAAAACCTCAAAACCATCTTTACAACCAATTTGGCTGGTGGAAATTTGACCCACTTATTTCATCAACCACTCCGTCTCTTATTTTGTTCCTGGCTCCACAATGCTAAGAAACAAAGCCTGGCTCTAAAGGCTGGCCGAGCATGGACACGGCCTGGCCGAAGCCCTACTCCAGGGAAGCAGCCAGGTGCTCCTGTGAGACAAAATGGAGACGTGAAGTCCTAGGGCCTACACTCCATATCCCTGTGGCGAGGGAGCCAAACAAACCATATTGTTGATACTTTTTCTAAAAAAGGTAGGTCTCCACTATTATTGATGATAAATACTGCGGTAGCAATGAAACTCCTCCAAGCCTATGAAAGGAGGGAATGGGGGAGACAGGCTTAGCCAGCTGTTCTCTCCAGACCTGTCTGGAAGAAGAGCTTCACAGCGAAGCAGGGCTTTGTTCGTTCAGCCCCCGTGTGAGTGCTGGCTTCGGAAGACAATGCCACCGCAAAGACCGACGGGGCCAAAACGCAGCCAGGACCCATTTCATCCACGGGGCACCTGCCTGGAGGAAAATATAAAGGGGGGGCCTGGTCCCGGGGCCTCCGCACGAGGTAGTGGTCCGGCGGACAGAAAAGAGCCAGAGCCGCATGGCACGAGCTGGCCAGAGGACAGTGGTCTGTCTTTGACTGCGAGGGATTAAGGCCCATGTGGCGATACTGAGCTCAGGCTTGCCGTGCACGGCCAGAGAGAAAGGCGCCGGCTATGGAGCAGCTTTAAGTTAAAACCACAAGGGCACGGGGGGGAACTGTAAGGATTACCTTTCCTGGTGGGACTTTGATACAGATTCACCGTAACAAAAGAAAACGGCACTAGATTCATGTGTGCCAACATTGGGTCCCGAATTCCATCTGTGGCCTTGAAACATTGAAAAGGTGATTTTTATTTTGACTTGCTTTTGAATGGCTTCTCTTGTTTTAAATGGGCTTGGGCCAAGAACCAGCCATGACATTAAAAGACACAGTTAGCGACTTTCCCAAAGGCTACCACGGAGCGACCATTAAATAGCCTAACCTTGCACCAATATAATAGGACCAGTTTTCCTCGCCGATTATAAAGAAACCTATTTCTAAGCAAAAACTTGCTCCAGGTCCTGATGAAGGCAGGGAACAAAAAAACAGACTTCTCGCCTCTCACTTCAAAAAAGGACTTAAATGAGCCACAGGAGCACACATCAGCCTCATCTCCTCCCTGACAGCCTTGTGTTCTCCATCCATCTCCGACGTCTGCCTCTACTCTTTCCATTCCCTCCTGATGAAAGAGGTGCCAGCCGTACTCCACCCCCCACCCCCCCCAACTACCTTTCTTTCTTCTTCTGTCCTTTTTGTTGTTTCCCAGCTAAGCTCCTCAACTCATCTTCTGTAGGGTGCTGATACCATCGCAGACTGTAGGGGAAGGGAGAGGCGTGGCATCAGGTGGACAGGTGGCGTGAGAGGGAGGAAAGAGACAAACAGACAAGGGTTAGGACTATGACATTTTACACTGCATATTGTGCCTAGAAAAAATAACTACAATTATACATTTTTATAGTCTAACTCGTTAGAACAATTTATATTAGCTCTATTCTAGGTTTCTGATCAATAACCGTGATTATTACCATACATTGGAAATTGACTCGCATACTGTACACATCCAGGCACAAGGAAAGGGATTTCCAAAGGGGATGTGATGACTCCCATTCATGAATTTGCTTGAAGCGAGAGCTAGTTTAAAAACATCCTTTAGATCATCCCTACATACTTTTACTTGGGAAGCATCTGGCCCCGCGTGTTTCTTGTGTGTGCAACTTTGTACGCGTTTCTGTTTGTATGCATGCGTGTTTCGAGACAAGCATGCTTTTTATGTTTGTTTATTAGCAATATTGTACTGCGAAAAATTCCGTAGGGACCCTTTGAGTCTCCTGGTTTAAAGTTTTTCGAAAACTGGAAAGGGAACTAAAAAACAAATTAATTATTAAATGTGTTCCGAAAAGCTGTTTACTGAAAAACACATATGCCCCTAATTAGAGAAAATTAGACGGGGACTATATTTCCAAACGCATCCTCTGGGGTCGTTCCAATATTGGGAAACCCTTTGGTGTCTGCTGCATTTTTAATACACGCTTTTCTTTCATCCGCGTTCCTCGTTTGCCGACTTCAAAAATGAAAACCTAGTAAAACGTTCTCCATTGTTCCAAGGATCCTTTTGAAAATGAAAAAGGGCGCGTTGCTTGGAAAACAACAGAGAGAATCATGAAAAGGAAGAAGAAATCCACATTACCTGCCACTGCAGAGTAGCCACCTTGCGAAGGAGTAATGAGGTATGATTTTCTGAATGACACTGGCCATTATCATAGTAACCACCAGCTGCACGCCAATCACCCCCTGAGGAATGCCGTCACAGGGAGGAGGTAGGGGGGGGCGGGTGGAGAGAGAAGAGGATGGAGATGATGGTTATAATCATTCAACTGAGAGGAAACATAACATGTACACATCACACACACACACACCACACATCACACACACACACACACACACACACACACACACACACACACACACACACACACACACGCGTCATACACCGGGGGCTATACAGAAGATCTTTAATGCCCTCTGTACAAACGTCTCAATGTCATTGAGGAGCTTGGGTTAACCAGTTGTTGTCTTTCTGCAAGCATCCAGTCATTAAGGAACAGCCAACCTCAAAAACAACTAGGCCTCTGAAGTGCTGTGATGTGACACCATAATGACCAAGTGCTGACTTTCCTCCCCCCCCCCCCCTTCAACGTAAGGAAGGGGCGCCCAACAATTGAAACGTATATCCAAACCTAGATGCCACCTGTCTAATCATTTGGCACAACAAATTACGGGTAAAATCTCTTGTCCAGTTAGGACGGCAGAATATAGGCGGGCAGTGCAATTGGTTTGCTATTCCAAAGGTGGAAATGACATGGAGCGTAACATTAATACAAATCTGAATGAAGCTTGTGTCATTAAGGCTGAAAGCAAACAATAATTTGCCTGACTTTAGCCACTGGATAAAATGAAAGGTTGTCATACAACCAGGCTAGATCAAGATGACATTTCCAATGGATAGAAAATGAAAAAGACCTTTACATTTGTTGATTGTTTTGATCCAAACTTTTTGAAAATAATACTCTCCTAATATTGTGTGAATATATGCGTTGTGCCAAAATAGTTTCAATGTCACTGCAATGAGCTCAGGCAAGCATGACGTCCTGAATATCCCCCGGGTATGCCCTGATTCAGACGTAGAGGTTTGTCTGACTTTGAACCAGGTGGACTGCACCCGTCCCCGAGTATACCTTCTATTCAGAATAATCTAATCTAATCTAACCTGAACACACTGCATATTACTTATTTCAGAGTAGATCCATATTCATACTGATATGGACATGGTCAAACATACTGTAAACTAGGAACTGGGAATACAACCGATGCATGCTTATTACACTCAGATGAGCCTTCAGTCCTATGGCATGCATTAGGCCTATGTGAACTTCACCAAGACTTGAATAAAGCGATCATCAAAATACAGATGACAAGACAGGAAACCTGAACAAACCTTGCTTTTCACTTAACTTCATTAAGGTGTTATTATGAACACGAATATGTAGGCATCACACTATGTCCTTCTACATCACACCTCTCAAACAAAGACTGATTCAATTTGTAAAGTACATAAAATGAAGCATGCGAAGAAGATTGCATTTCATGTGACTTCAACAATACCATTCAAACAAATGTTTGATTGCGTTTGCAGATGCATCATAAATCTTACTAAGTGGCTTTGAAAAGTAAGCCCAGAGCTCCTGTCCACATAATTTGCGGCTCAAGTGCTTATCAATAGGTTGTGAAATGATCTCCCTCAAACTCACCACCACGTCATTCCACACTCAAAATCACTGCAGCCAGCATATCTGCAATACGTCAGCCTGTCAAATTCCCAAACAGTTGAAGCAGCCAGCACTTCTGTGATAGGTAGCTTAAGGTTTAGCCAGGCGAGGGAGCTCAACAGAAACCAGGTGCAATGAGATCAATATTCACTTCAGTTCACATGGATTGAATTATTCCTACCATGCTGCTCCTTTATCTCCTCTCTATAGGGCAGATTCAGAGTGTAAGCTGGCACGTGATACAATCAATAAGAATCACTGATATCAGGGCTGGCACACACATAAGTGACTACTGTTAATGAGCGAAAGGGAGGACCCTCAAGGCTGCTAGTTTAGAGATGATGATTGACAGAATCCTCATTGTCTATTGGTTAAATAGAAAATACATCCCTTAACATATTGCACATGTATTGATGGTTCTGCAATACCAATACCCGTTAGGGTTGGACGGATACAACAACCTTAGGATAAAGCTAAAGTATACACCTTATGTAGCCAACATAACCTGTCTACATTTCTTATTTTTTAGACATAATACTTGGTAAAAGAGTATATAGGTCAATAGCCACGTGTTTCCAGTTTGCCGAGACTTGACCATTCTCTACGGGAGACTAGTGAGGACCTCTGGCCTGAAGGAAATTAAACCAGCATGCCTCCTTATCTTGCCCAGTTCATTTGACCCCCTGTACGCAAAGATCAATTCAACACTGTGTGTGTGTGTGTGTGTGTGTGTGTGTGTGTGTGTGTGTGTGTGTGTGTGTGTGTGTGTGTGTGTGTGTGTGTGTGTGTGTGTGTGTGTGTGTGTGATCAGGGCTGCTGTGATACCCGCTGCCACTCAAGACGTCAATAACCTATCTGACATTTTACCCATGAAAATCACTGGAGGGGTGGGGAATCCCCATGGCAAATTTGGCCAAAGTCATGTGCCATTTTGCATGTTGGAACTTGATGCAATAAGTTTTTTATAAGACATTTTGTGTCATCATAAGTAACTGTGATATATTTATATTCGGTTCTAAGCAGTAAATGTAAAAGTACAAATATTAATATTACTGATCCATTCTATAATAAATATTTTATATAAACAATATATTATATTATATACAAGCCCTTTTTTTAAAACCTTGAACTTCAGTTGTGCGGATACTTAAGGTTGTTGTACTGACGATAAGGGGGGCTTTCTGTTTAGTTTGGCCGTTAGTTTGGGACTTCATTTCATTGAGATAACGTAAGCATGACGACAAATGCTTTGGTGTGTTAGCATGAGGAGCTTGAAGACCGCGCCAAAGATGACTGTTGAAAACTTACAAACTTCCAGTGCTTTACTACAGGTTGAGGCACCACTATGAACAACTGGAGCCTACAGTGCAGTCTAAACATGAAAAAGCCTAAACATAACTATCTTCTCAGATATCTGGCAGCTCCAACAGAGGCAATGTTTTGGAAATAAACTAAGGTATGTTTACCATGCAACAAGCTTTGTGGATCTTTCCTAGAAGAGATGGTCCAGTGATGAATAATAGCCCAATAATAGTAATTTGTTGTGTGTATATAACACTAGTCTACTCATTTATGAGGTTTATTCTCATATTAATGTCATCACAGACCTAATTCATAGTTAAGGTCAGTCCAAGAACCAATGTATAATATAAAAGGCATATGTAATGACACAGGTATGAAAAGAAACATTCATTTATTTTCATACCTGGGATAATGTGTTATAAGGAATGTATGACATCTCAACATAAGGAATAATATGTTTATAGTCACACTGAATTATGTCACTCACCTTAAGAAACTTATTTTAAAAGGGTTCTCGATTTTAGTAAACTTGCCCACTATTTGATGTATATGTTATCCTCACAGACTTGTTGAATGTATAAGCCTACCTTCAAAGAACAGTAAGCCAGATTTCAGTTCAAGCGCTTTACCATAGTAATGGATTCAGTTATATTTCATAAGTGCATATCATATTATCTCAGAACTGATACCAGCATAACACAAAGACACATAGTAACTTAGTGACCACCTGTACTGTATATTGTCCTCAAACATGTTGATCTCTGCCCCTGAACCATGAATGAAAGAGCACATTTACACACACTGTCTGCAACATGACTGATCCAGAACATTTAGAAACTTCTCCAGAGTCTCGGAGGACATCCCGAGGTCAACCTGAGCAGGCCAGGTGAGATTGGGAGAGAGACGTGCTGGCGACACCTTCCTTTTTAGTATCACCACAGAACGGTAGTCCTTGTCATCAATTACGCCGCAAGCGAACACAGCAGACACACACATTGCAAAGAGTATTTGTAGTGGAGTGTGGTAACCCCATACCTGTCATGCCAATGGACATAACAACATCACATGCCATAGACGCTAATTCACGTTAAAGGGTTCACATGAAGTGCAATCGATGCTAGCAAGCTACATGTGCTAGCAGGTTGCTAATACCATTAAGATTAGCATCTTACATAGTATCCCAGTGCAAACACACACACACATTCAGAAAGGAAATGCATGTGGCTCTACAACGGCTAAACATTTGCTATGAATGCATATAGACCGCTGACACGGAACACTTGCGATTACACCGTTAGCAATGTAAATGTTAGCGGTAGCTCGGTGCTGTCACACTCACCATGTTGATGCAGCGGTGCTGAAACAGGCTGCCCGACAACTGTCACACTGAGCACCCCTTGTCGGAAATCGAGCGGCTCGGAGCACATAAGACCTCTTTTGCAATGGTGGGGCGAAAAGTGATTGTGTATGTCCTCTAGCAAAGCATCACCTTACTGTAATGAGGTTGAGCATCGCCAACAATCACTTGATTCTACCTCTCTTCCACTGTATTTTCAACTGCAGTAGAGGTCATGCTAAGACTGTGATATTCAGGCGCCCGAGGATATGCCTGTTCGTTGGCGGTTAATAATGTGTGTTTTGTTTACTTCTTTGGCGTATGAAGTTTAAATATGTAAATAAGGAGTCGACTAAAATATTTTACGTAAAGCAGTGTACACACGTTTTTTCTGAATATTTTTTAGATATGTCCGAATTAGTTGTTTTGCACAGGCATAGCGGAGAACACCTTAAATAGACGCAAGGACCGCACAAACCGGAAAATGGCATAGTCACACATGACAGTTCTGCACCTGCATCTGTGGAGGATGCTGAAGAAGGGCTTTATGTTTACCGTTGCAAAGCAACTTTTCTTTTTTATAATAACCCTAGATTGATTGAGTTGGTTAAACATGTATAAATACATTCATACATTTATGTGTGTGTGTGTGTGTGTGTGTGTGTGTGTGTGTGTGTGTGTGTGTGTGTGTGTGTGTGTGTGTGTGTGTGTGTGTGTGTGTGTGTGTGTGTGTGTGTGTGTGTCAGTGTGCACCACCTGATATCAGATCCCCAAACCCCGTTCAGGGTTACGCTGATGATGTTGAGGTGTCCTCCAGAGATGAGAGTGTCATACATAACATGCTGGTCAGAACAGATGAATTTCTTCACTGGTCAAAGCTGGAGGTGAAGCACACCAAGTGTGCAGCTCTTTATGAGCGACGCAGTGGTGGCAACCACTGGTATAAAGCCAAATCCGACAAACCGCCCTCCTTCACAATAATGGGGCAGCCTATCAGGGTCTACTCACGCCAAGAGTCATACACCTATCTTGGCCATAACATCAACATTGCGGGTGAGTGGGGGGAGCAGGCACAGGAGCTATGTAGTGCCTATAAGAACAGAATCGATCTAATTGATTCCTCCCCACTCCCTGTTGTCATGGAACTGGACGCTATCAGAGAGGTGGCCCTTGCAAAGGTTCAACACCTCTTTGCAAACGTTCACATCCTGCAAAATGTCTTACAAGACATGATCAATAAAACAGTCCAGGCTGTCCGAAAATGGCTAGGGCTGAACTCACACTCTACCCGGGACCTCATCTTCCTCTCACGTAAAGAGGGGGGGCTGGGTGTCCCAAACGTGGAATGGGTATACACTGCTACCAGGCTGACACACCTCCTCAGCATGCTCAATAATGATGACGCTACTGTCAGAGAGCTTGCCAGAGCTTCCCTCATGCTGGACCTCAGGAAGAGGAAGGTCCCTCTGGCCAAAGCAGGCCAGGACAGCTTCTTAGGCTTTGGGAGGAAAAGCAGCGGGAAACTGGACACAGAAGCTGCAGGCTTTGGAGTTTGGTCGGACTGGCCGGACCTAAATGATCTGTGCAACAGAATGTCAGTCAAACTGGAATGGACACAACACAACTCACACACAGCACCACAGGCATCTGATGCAGTTGTCACCGACCCTTCTGTAACCGCAGAGGCAACTGTATATCACAACGAGGCACAACAAATACTACAGAACACTACAGCAAGGAGATTCCTTCTCAACATAAAACAAACAGAGACCAAACAACACTGGACTGGACTTAGAATGCAGGGATAGCTAGCATGCCTAGACTTTGCCGACCACTCTGCTTCCCACTCCATGTACAAAAATGCTGCTGTTGGGGAGGACATCCTCTGTTTCACTGCCAAAGCTAGGCTGCAGGTGCTACCTACCAAATACAATCTGGCATTATGGTATCCTGCACACCACCATCCACACTGTATAATGCACTCTGGCAATCAACTTGAATCAGTTGCCCATGTTGTGAATGGCTGTACTATGTACAAAGGACTGTATATTGCACGCCATGACCGACTTGTCGATCTAATTTCCAGTAATGTTAAGGAAGTATCTTTGGAAAATGTAACCATGTACAAACATTCACGCATCATGCCGGAATGGTTTAACAGCCCTATTGATGTGATGTGTAACATCCCAAATACCCCTGATGTTGTGTTTTTAAACAGAGACAGAAGGGAAGTGCTCCTACTTGAGATAGGCTGTGTATTTGACCTGTACATGGAAATGGCTTTCAACGATAAAATCCTTAAATACCAGCCCATTCTGGAAATTCTAAGGGACCTAGGCTACCAATGCAAGCTAATAGTGTTTATTTTTGGAAGCTTGGGGCATGTCCACAACCGTGTTTTCAGTGGGTTAAGGCTGGCTGGGCTCTCCAGCAGAAAATCGAAACAATTAGCAACGTTCTGCTCCATATCAGCAGTGATAGGCAGCCTGGCAGTGTGGCGCAGGAGATGTTTTTTGTACCCTTGAACAATGACTTGTCTTATCTCTGAAAATATTTGAATCTTGTCTCTTGTAATGTGATTGGTGGATTCAAATAAAGAATTAAATGTGTGTGTGTGTGTGTGTGTGTGTGTGTGTGTGTGTGTGTGTGTGTGTGTGTGTGTGTGTGTGTGTGTGTGTGTGTGTGTGTGTGTGTGTGTGTGTGTGTGTGTGTGTGTGTGTGTGCGCGTGATTTTTGGTTAATGGTTTAAGTGAACCGTTAAATTACATGAACAGGCTCAGTAAGGTCATCTAATAAGGTACTATGTAAGCTTTATAAGATGTCTCTTGGCTGGATGGTTGTATGGTAGAAGTTGTATTAATTATGTTTTTCCAGAAACGGTAAAACTGATGACACAAAAATATTACAGCAGATTCTTAACATGTGAAGTATCGGAATAAAGAATGTCATCATTTTGAACCAAGGTATGGCTTTCTTATGCTCAAAGCAAATACCTAAGCCATAATCAGGTGCCAGATAGTTAGTTTTTATTTAAAGCTGTACCCATTTATAAGCAGTGAGTAAACAATGGGTTACTTAAACCGAGTTAAATCAGGATATTTATCCATTGAGTTTTTTATTATTAAATGTCAGTATAATATATAATGGGCATTTGTTGATGGCACAATCATTAGATGTTTTATATTTATCTGTTAGGGAAACCTAGTCCTTTAGGACATAGCAAATCAACTAAAGGCTTATGAGCATCACACTGGTTCATACTGGAGCATTATATGCCAAGTACTACATATAATTCAGTTATGCCCACCTCTTGTTGTTTCCCTCCATTGACAAGTGTTGCATTTCAAACACTTGTGATACACAGCGAGATGGATTCCCCAAACTAATCAGGGTAATTATACCATGATTGTTCAGAAATACGATGGGAGTGGTCCAAAATTGCTATTGCAAGTTCTGGTGGGACACCCTAGTCATGTGCCCTCTGTCAGCTGATTTCCAACCAACTTGGTCAAATCAACCACACGTACATTGATAGATAGTCAATTTAAGACCCTCCATCTCAAACACACTGCACAGTTTGCCGAACAGAATTTCGCCCACCGCCACCCCAGCCTTCACCTGCTTTGGTTCTGCTCTTTATTTTATATAAACTGACCAATGGATTAAGATATCTGTATCCCATGGGGGATTGTATAGTGCTGCCTGTTTTCCAAGGTTGATATGCTGTTATTATGTATCTGACATCTGTGTGTCATGCTTTAAATCCTTGTCAAAATGAAATTATTTAAGCATTTCATGCAATAAATGGTTGAATCTATGACATGAGATACGTAGATTAGCCTAACCAAGCCTAAAATGTTTACTCTTGTGCACTGTACAATAAGATGTAATGAAAGGGATTCTGATTCTGATGAGTGATTCCCTAAAGAACTACCAAATTACGCTGAAATGATAGCTCTCGAATTGAACCAACAACACCTTTACAGTGTATAACATCTGTTTGGATGTTCATGATTGGTTCAATTTAGAAAATGGAATTCAAAATAATACACAGGGAAAATAGTGTGTTATGTCATTAATAAAGCATAATGTAAAGGTTTCTCCATACTGCTACCTACATTTTCTCCCTTCTATTATTGTGGGGGGGAAATAAACTCCATATCCCTCCCATTGTATTTCATATCACAATAAGAACAATGACTGCTTCTGATTGAACTGTATTCTCCCTGGAGTTAATACCCTTAATAGAGCTCTGCCTGAATATTTCTGTTCAGTATTGTCCCTGGATAATTTGATATTTATATTAAACATAATGACCAGGAATTTCAGCGTACAGTGTTAGAGTTTGGGCAGTGCTTCTCTGTGATTTATCTGCATGACATATTCTCGGTCAATAGTAGCATATTTTTAGTTCCAACTTTCAGCCCTTGCAATTCAAATGACTAGTAGTACAGTAAAAAAATAAATAAAAGACATATACTGTCAGTCAGATAAACCTTGTTTGCATGTACTGTTCAACCTAATGCAAAATGTTGTTATTCTACAGCGGTATCAAACAGCCAGATGAAATGTGTACCACTGATCTCAGCAATATACCTAAAAAGATCAAATAGGAAAAAATCACATCAAGGCCTCATAGTTTTAGGTAAACTTGAATGTAAATGTAGTGCTTTGATGCTACTATTTAGCCATACACTATCCAAATAATTTTGCTCTCTTGACGTCTGAATGTCTAAAAAAGTAACAATAGAACCAAAACCTAGAATAGATTATTATCGGTTAATAATTGGTCAAACATTAAAAATGCATTTCACATCCATGATCTGTGTTGAAGGGATCTCATTCTGCTTCATTTAGTCCATATCAGGCCAGCAGAGTTCAGCTATCCAATTGGAGGAATTCGCCTTGAGCTAAAAGTCTTCAAGGGTTAACATTGGTTAAAGCCTTTTTTTTTTTCATCAAGCAATTTGAATATTTAGCGCTGCAGCTATTTAAAACGCTCCATGTATAAATGTCAGTGCAGACCACCGTCGACACCAAGCCCACCCTAAGATACTACAGTGTCATTCCATCAAGGACAGAACAAGGCCCTTTCCTTGCCTTTGCTCTCAAAGACACAATTACACTCTGAGAATTTGAACATCAAGATGTTACGGACAACCTTTTGTACTAAATGCCTGCATATTTCTTTTGACTGATGAAATTAACACACTATCTGGTTATTTTGGTTATTTCTGCTTCCAAATAAGCTGGTTCTATTTCAACCAATCGGCTGGGTTCCAGCCTCTGCTCTGCTTGCTTTACATCAGGGATTGTAATTAACAGCGGCATTAAGGACTGGGCATTTTTGTTTAGACAGAGGCTTGGACTGGACAGCTTCACAATGATGGAAGAACAAATCCCGACAAACATACGCTATGGCCACTCTGGATATATCTCATATGGAATATTTGAGGGCTTTGCCATGCTGCAAAGTTGTCTTTTTCATTTTTTTTCACTTGTTAAACTACCCCTTTTTAAATGTAATTTTAAATGAAAAGACTTTAGACTGTAGTATGGATTTTTATCTAAAATTATTTTGTCTTAGAAGAAGCTCATCCTTCCACTGTTCATTTAGGCCTTGTATTTGTACTGTAATGTTGAACAAAAGAAAGCGTGTGTTTGTGTGTGTGTGCGTGTGTCTCTGCATGAGGGAGAGAGGGGCGTGTTAATGAAGATGAGAGAGAGAGAGAGGGGGGGGAGAGAGCGATAGAGAGGGAGCCAGAGAAAGAGGGAGACACTCATTATAATCAAGCCTTAATGCTGGCTGAATTAGTGCTCTTATTTTCTTTTGAGGCGGTGAGAGAGCGGGGCAGGGTTTTTTTGTGTTGAGGGAGACTAATGCGTGGATATGTCTGAATATTCTGTGTTAAATTTAAATGACAGGCACTTTCCTCTTGCAGATTTGGAAGCTGACGATTCAAGCAAGACACCCTGTTTATGTTCTGCAGGGTTTTTAAACAAAGGTTTTTTGCTGGGGCTCAGCGTGAGTGTGAGAGGAGTGCTACTGTTTAGATGCCTACCACTCAGGCTGCATTATATACAGTTCACTCCACCATCATATATGTATTACATGCATATTGTTTGTCTACTGTGGCTTCTTCATTTTTTTGGTATCAATAATGCATGTTACTGCATATTCTTGTTGCCTGAGTCTGTGTGTCTGTGTATATGTGTGTGTGAGTTTGTGTGTATTTCTAGCCTTGTTTATGCATCTTAAATGTGTAATAATAATGTATGTGTGCATGTTCTTCGATCATACACCTCTTCATGCTATGTAGTATTAATTCTATAAATTAAAATAATGTTTTAAGTAACGTGTTAATAGGTTGCTGTAAACAAATATAAATATTCAACATTTCTGTTAAAAAGCTATTCTAATATAAAACAATATATTATGAACATTATATACTTCTAAAAGGTACATTTATTATACATTTAATATAGAATA
Source organism: Gadus morhua (assembly GCF_902167405.1). Lineage (NCBI taxonomy): Eukaryota > Metazoa > Chordata > Actinopteri > Gadiformes > Gadidae > Gadus > Gadus morhua. Next base: position 11,896,390 of record NC_044053.1, read on the forward strand.
ATACATTTTGTTTTAGGTCAAGGTGAAGCAAAATCATTGTTTATGTTTCTTTCCAATTAATATTTGAACTAATACCAGACAAAATAAGTTGCATGTTTTCTTCATACTTCCTATCGCATCATCTCGGCTGACAAATGTTACCAGGCTAAAGACTTTGACCTTGGGGTCAAGGGTGTTTGACCAGTGTTCGAGTCATTACCTCTACTACTTCTTATCAGCCTGCATGCGTTGAACGGCTCTCCCCAGAGAGAATGAACACAGTGTTAAAGACGTAGGGGTCAGTTCTTCCTCGGAACTCCTTGGTAGCTTTGGTATTAGCATGCGAGTCTGCTCAATTTTTTTCTTTGGGGTAAATACTTAATGCCTTCATTTATTTATTTTACCATTATTATCATTCGTTTGATTCTTTATCTTCCTGTATATTTGTCTTTTAATAAAAGACGGATAAAATACAGGAAGATAAAGAATACAATCCCTATCAAAGACTTTTATAGTGATTGTAGTCCGAAAAATGACCAGAAGTACAGACGATAGTTTTTTGCACTTTTTTTTTGCAAACATATTCTGGAATTTATTTATTGTTTAATACAAAATAAAGTGGAAACTGATTGTTCAAATATTCCTTATCGATTTTGGGGACAGAGTCCCCATTCATCTTATGTTTCCCACACATGCACACATAAATGTATGATTTTGTGTGTGTGTGTGTGTGTGTGTGTGTGCGTGTGTGTGTGTGTGTGTGTGTGTTTGTGTGTGTGTGTGTGTGTGTGTGAGAGTGTGTGTGTGCATGTGTGCGTGTGTGTGCGTGCATGTGTCTGCATCTATGTGTGTGTGTGTGCGTGTGTGCGTGTGTGTGTGTGCATGTGTCTGCATCTATGTGTGTGTGTGTGTGTGTGTGTGCGAGTGTGTCTGGGTGTGCGTTCGTGTGTGCCTGCATTTGTCTGTATCCTTATGTTTGTGTGTATGTGTGAGTGTGTTTGTGTGAGTTTGTGCATGTGTCTGCATTCAGGCATTGGTGTGTATGTGTGTGCATGAGGGTGTGTGTGTTTGGTGTGTATGATTGTGCGTGCGTACGTGTGTGCGTGTATAAGCGTGAATGTGTGCAGTAGGGGGTTAAGATGAAAACAGTGGAATGACGACTCTCTGAACATTCTCAGGAAAGTGCTTGTGTCTGGCCATGGAGCAGGCAGCTGATTTGGATAGGGCGTTAGCATAACAAAGGCCCTGAGCCTGTGAACTTGGGGCACCTTTCGACCCTTGCGCAGTGGGGATGAATAGCACCAGGGCCTCCCTATAGAGTGCCCCCAATGGCTAGCCTGATCGTGGCTAAATTGTTAATCAGGGTAATTTAATATAGTTTTCAATATGCCTCATCTCTCATCAGGAAAGCTTTCACAAGCCGCTCGCCTTCCCGCCTAAAAAAAGGCACCCCCTATTCAGCCAGACGAGACAGGCAGCTGCAGGCCTTATAGCCACCTCACTTGAAATGTTCAGACATCAACAACACAGAGGCTGAGTGCCTGGATAGAACATAGAGTGTGTGCGGGTTTGTGTGTGTGTATGCGTGTGTGTGTGTGTGTGTGTTTGTGTGTGATGTAGGTGGCGTGAACTAGTCTTCTGTCTTTCCTCCAAACTTGAACATGAATGACCAATCATGCATGTGCAATCTTGCCTCACACACTCCTCCCTCTCTCTCTCTCTCTCTCTCTCTCTCTCTCTCTCTCTCTCTCTCTCTCTCTCTCTCTCTCTCTCTCTCTCTCTCTCTCTCTCTCAGACACACACACACTGACATCGACACTGACACACACAC
>NC_044053.1:11905699-11910699 GCF_902167405.1 Gadus morhua
ATACACACCTGTCAGGCTTTAACACACATCACGCTGACAACATGGTGTAAACATAAGGTGTAAAAATGAACTGCGACACATTCATCACCTTGAATTCCTGTCCTATTAAATGTATTGACCTTTACATGTGTGTACGGCTTTGTGTGTGTGTGTGTGCGGTTGTCTTTGTGTGTGTGCTTCTGTGTTTGTATGTCTGCATGTGTGTGTATGTTTGTCTGTGCTCATGTGTGTGTGTGTGTGTATGTGTGTGTGCAATTGTGCATGTGCGTGTGTGTGTGTGTGTGCGTGTGCATAGGAGATACACATAACATACGTCGGCCATCGTGCATCACCTGATGTGAGCCGGCACTCTACATGGTATGATGTTACCACTCCAATTAAAGGGTGTGGTGACGTGAAGAATGGCATGACAAGGAAAGTGGATGACAAAACCTCATTGTGACATCAGAGAGAAAGAACAAAAAAAAAGAGACAAAGGGAGAAGGAGAGAGAGCTGGATGAGAGATGGCTGGATGAGTAGTGGAGAAGAAAGGAAGAGGGATGAGAAGGACAGGAAAGCAGGGAAGAGTGATGGGACTAAAAGGAAATGAAGAAGAGAAATATAGTGAGAATGTTCTGGAGGGACAGGCAGAGATTTAATATAATTAGGAAGCAAAGGGGAAAAATGGCTGGAGACACAATAAAGATGAATGGGGAATAAAGGCGGAAGGAGCATTTAAATTCTTTCCTGCGCACCAAAGAACGGAAGAAGCAACGTTTATGACTTGATCTTCCCTCGCACCCGATAATAAAAAATGTTGGGATACTGTGTGATAAAGAGTGAAATAAACCCTATGTTGTACTCGTTTGGAGACCACAAAAAAAAAAACATAGACGCACCGAATATAGCACAATGGGAAAACACACTCCCAGCTGTCGGGTCTGTCTGCCTAATGAGCACAGAGGGATCTTGTTTTTATTAGGCTTTTACATTGAAGCCAAAGTTTGAATGCATGTAACACGTCTGAATACAGTGGCAGTTTGAAAGAATATGACATCTTATTTCTTTTGTGTTGCCTGGAATATGTGTAGCCCTGCATCTCCATTGATATGTCAACTGATATTCTTCTTTTTGATTGGCTCATGTGGCCCTTTGATCAGAGGGTCCATTTTCCCCAACATGGATCTTCCTTTGATACAGGGGGTGTATTCTTTTGTTCACCAGATGTAAAAAAATAAAAAAGATAGAAAGAATTCAGTTTGAAACGGCACTACGTGGAAAATATACTTTATTTTTTTGTTAACAGCACTCTGAAAAACTCAAAGCATGAGGTTGTCAACGCACAGTATGAAATAGAAAATATGTCTTGAAGGCGGTTGAAATTTTACAGGACCATGAAACACATACACATTTAACACATTACATCAACTTGGAGTCCCAGTCATTTATTCTGCTATCTAATGCATTTGCAGATAATAATGAAAGGCATCGGCCTGCTTCAGACACATAAAGTGTGGTGCATATATCCAGCGGACAATAGCAGGGGTGATCTCTTGGAGGAGATGACAGCTGAAATCTTCAGCCTTGATGGAATCCGAGTTTAGATTCAGCGGGGAAGATGGTTTCCTAAGAAGAGACGTTTGACAGGTGTTAGAGGGTGATTTCAGTTGATGTTTTCTACGTATCACCCAACATTATGCCGCACTTAAAATGCATCAAAACATTGCGCATGTGAAGCCCAGGTCCATTAAGCATCACGTCAAGTGCGGCTTGTCCCAGCAAACAAATGACTCTCAGTGATGTGTCACAAATTGAAATGCTACATGCAACACGGCCACGCTAAACCAAACGTGTTCCTCGCTCAAACCGTCTCAATCTCAACTAGAAAACCTGTGTCTGTCCACGTGTCCCCGACGTTAAAGCTACGCTCGGACCGGCCACGCCCCGGGAGCTTTCGCCCAGCCTGGGACCCAGGACCAGCGAGAGGGAACGGCTGTGTGACCCTCGAGTTCCCAGTGTACCATGAGAGCAACAAAGGCCCTGACAAAAGCCGGCTAACATGAGTCCACCTCAAATCACGTGCCGCCCTCCCCTCTTCCACCACCAACCTCCCCCCACCCGCCCTACTATTGTTCCCGGAGAACTTCTCACATGTATTGTCTTACATGATCTCCTTAGAACCCATTAGGATCTCCGCCGTGTGGCCATGCTCTTTTTCCCCGGTAAAGCATTAGACTGAGACAGAGTCCTGGGAGTGTCTGCTCTGTTTCGTATTATTCTTGAATAGAAGAGGCCGAGCGCCTCGACTGCGGAGGTTAACGGGAGGGGAACGCCACACCTGAACCAAACCACAGCACGTCCCAGGCCCCCTCTCTTTTGCTTCCTGTGTCCCGCCCACTTTACCTGACGCTCCCATTACCTACGAGGACATCAGGGTGTTCTGTTTCCCTGCAACTATAGAGGCCGCTGACAGCCTTTGGGGCTATTCTGGAGGGAGCCACGAATGTGAATGGATGAGTTGTGTATTTTCTTTCTTTTGTGGGGACGCTTGGGGTAAGGGTGGCTTTTGTCACCGCACATATGGAAGCTTGAAGGATGTCTGCTAAGCAATGTGCTTTTGTTTGGAAGGAACATGATATGATTCGGTATCTAAATCGTACAATTCCATGACCTAAGGTTCATTAAGTACCATTGACACAGAGTGTTCAAAATGAGTCAATATGCCTATGCCCCATCCCCTCCTCCCCAGATTCGAAGTTCATACGGGTTGCCATATTGAAGACACTGTATGAACACGAGCGAAGGATAAACCAAGCACTACATTTTATTCTGGGAATAGCACAATTATTCTATCTTGACAATGAAAAGCGACGAGTAAGATGATCAGCTCACGTGTACGTTTGAAATTTATTTATTGTTTGCTAACTATAAACCAGGTCATGTGGCATCAATCTTGAAATCGTCCTTGGCTCAAAGCAATCTCCGTCTTTGAAATGCTTCTCAATCTCCCTTTGGCCTTGTTTGAGCACAGCTCTGGTCATGGAGCTTTTTTGAAAGTGGATGAGAATTTTTAAGTAGGCTAAAATCTAGTACAATCTCAGTTCATTCAGTTTGTATACTTTCTTCCTTGACTGCAGCACACTGTGCTTGTGTGCCAATTTGTTTCATATCTGGCAACCCGGGGTAGCCAGAGAAGTGAATCATAACACACAGACTAAAACAAATACACCCGTTCTGACCCAGACATTTCCAAGGAGAACATATGGCTGTAGCACTATTGTCGGAAGAAGCCAGTTTTCTGAGGACAGAGGGTTGGTTTTCAATTAAACATCGTTTTTTTTTATCGTCGGGACCAGGTCAAAAGATAACTGATGATAATTGAAATGTAATCCGACGTAACATAGTTAACTACAGACTATTTTCCTTATTAACAAATTAACAGGAGCTAACCATGTTTCCCATGGCCGCTTTTTTCAAGAGCCTAAAAGTGTAAGGTTTCAGATGGGGGCAGGGCCGCTACATTTCAACGAGTGCATCTTTTTGACATCTGCCTGACAAGAGAGAACAGTTTGGGCATTGGCGAATGGGGGTCCGGGGATAACTTCAAACCGAGAGGAGCAGAGTTCAAACAGTTCACCATCCTTTCTGCTATCAACAGTGCGAGGGCACTTGGTTCCTGCCTAGAGTGCCTGTCTTTCTCTGGCAGCTGATCCGAACTAAAGCAACATGGGCTACTACTCTGCATCCCCAACGCACTCTGTCCAAACCCCTACGTATATCCCCCTCCCATGCCTCCTTTATTTGCTGACTCAGCACTTGAATGCCCATATACAGTGACAGCTAGGTTGTGTGTGCACACACATGAGTTTGTGTGTGTGTTTGGGGCCTTTGGTGATGTGATGTATCCATCTGTCGGAGGGTGGGGAAGTCTAATCACCGCTGTTAGTAGTAATAACTCATGTGAGCTCAGCCATCCTGTATGATCCTCTATGTGACATGGGATCTTTTGCAGGTGACTGAAAAATTTGCCTGTAGTGACAAAAGCTCAGATATAGAGGTTGATACTACATCAGTCATCAGCAGATCTAAAACATGTTTATTTTGTCCCTTGGTCACAGTTTGCCTTGTCAAAGTGTCTCTTGGGAGATGGACACAGTCAGGGAAGCGAAGGTAGAGTGTCGCCTTTGTGCTCTTAATAGGATGGGTGGCATTAGTGGCCGACAAGTCCTCCATTTCTGCCACCGCTACATTAGCCTCCTTGAGGAAGCTACTAAGCCCTGCTGAGCTATCAAAAGAGAAAAAAAGCTATTCAGTAAAGTCCAATTAGAAGTTGGCTAGTGTACCCATCTAGACGATCGAAGTGAGGTGGGCACAAAACGATGATGATTAAAAAAGAGACACAAGACCACAAAAACCTCAGCGCACATCCACACAAACAGACACACACACACACACACACACACACACACACACACACACACACACACACACACACACACACACACACACACACACACATCTACAAGCATTCACGCACACAAGCATGCAAGCACACACACACATGCATCTCTGTCTCCACTCTGTCCGTGGAACACACCCACATCAATACACACACACACACATAGACACACACACAGCCATACTAACACACACACGCACATCCACACTAACAGACACACACACACACACACACACACACACACACACACACACACACACACACACACACACACACACACACACACACACACACACACACACACGCTCACTCAGCGTCACCCATCTCTGTCTCCACTCTGGCGTTCTGTCCGCGATTCTGAACCTCAGGGAGACATATTCTTTTTTATCTGTCAGTATGGATGGAAACAGACATGTTCAAAACACACACCAATGGACTCGCCAGCAGAGAGGAGAGTCTCTGTTTTGTATGCTTGAAGCACTGCATTTTCTCCTAAGTGTCTGGCAACCACAGCATAGTAAATAATGGATAGTCCTCTTCCCCACTAGGAAAAAGAAAAAA
>NC_044053.1:11920699-11938199 GCF_902167405.1 Gadus morhua
GTACGTATGGGGGCTAATCTGGACACAGTTTGAGGACACAGATAGGCCTACTGTACGGACAGTGTTGCACCGGGATACTGTGACACACAGCAGGACAGATACCCGCATCTGCACAAACACACCAACACACACAAACACACACGTACACACACATGTGCACAGCGATGATGGGGACATTGCTGGGTTAAGAATAAGCAGTGGGGGGTTGGCGGGGGGGTCGGTGGGGGGTCGGGCCCAGCAGGAGGTGGTAAAGGCCATGTCAGTGGGCTCTGCCTGGATACAAATGTCAGCAGCACAACTACCTGTGCACATCTACCCAGTGGCGCCAGACCAGAGGAGATGATCACAGAGTAGCAGGTAAATAAAGAGGGAGGACATCTGTCACAAATCAAAACAAGGTGCAGGTAGACATCCCTGGACACAAATCAGTGGTGATGAAGATTATGACATGTGTCAAGCTACTGTCATGTTTTTTACCCAGAGATCAGTCAAAATATCCATATGATCCAGGTGTTAATCTTTACGGACAATTGCATGATCAGTATAATAACCTTGATCTCAGAGGATATTTGCATACTTTTACTGGTAAGCTTTGACCAGTGAGTTTTGGGGCACATTAAATTAGAATATTTAAATGTATAGTGCTACAATGAAAACATTTGAGAGTTGCAAATGTCTTCCAATGGACTACATTCTTCCTTGTGTTCTAAGTGGCAGGTTTCTTAAATCAGCAAAAGCTGTATATATATGGTGCCCTGTTTCGGAAACATGTATTGAATATTAACTGTCCATAACAGCTCCCCTATCCTATGAATAGCTACACTCTTACAGTAGAGAGTACATTTTTTACCTTCCTAGTCAACAGAGAAAACAGTATAAATACTGCAACCTAAAATACCAAAGCCCATTGAAGCTTTTAAGACTTTAACAACTATATTCTGCTTCCTAGTCCCCAAAAATGAAAACATTCAAAGAAATAGATCTTAACTGCTCTGAAAGGCCAACATTGAGCTCCACCTGAGTGAATAAAACAAGGGTTTATTTTTAAGCCCAACAGAACGGCTTCAACAACTGTTGAAATAGGACTGGGTATTGATGACTCCTGCTTTCTTGTAAATTCTAACAAAAAACATGATCCGTACCGGTCTTCAGAGTGTACCACATAAACACACAGACACACACGGACACACAGACACACATGGACACACACACACACAAGGACACACGGACACACACACACACACACACGCACACACACTCTCTCTGACACAAACAAAGAAGAAGGTCACTGTCTCTTTGCATTACGGCTCCAGCCATTCAACACAGCAAAGTTCTCTAAAGAAGATGGATCTCCATTAGCGGTTTGAGGAAACCAGGCGGACGTGGAAAATGTATAAATCTCTACAGTCAAATGGTGAGGTACAGTTTTACTTTAAGCCATTTGGGCTGTCTCCGAAGCTTTCCTTTGAAAGGCAGCAGTCCATTACCCTGGCTGAAAACACATAACTCCACATCACCATAAAGCCTTAGTGTAAACATCGCATCCGCAGATTCTCTGAACTCAAACCCAAAGCCATCTTCTTCCCAGCAGGCATTTTTTTTTCGATAACTGCCAACGCATTTTATTTCCCCCTTTCTGTCCTCCATCTCTTCCGTCCCTTTCCTATTCATTTCCTTTTGTTTCGATCGACTCCACCCATTCTCTAGAATTACATCCAAGTTTATTTTTTGCGGGAGGCGGTTGCGATCTACTCATCGCCAAAAACATCTTTACAGATCCTCAGCCTGACAGTGGTGATTTGTGCTTGTGTTAAGGCAGAAATATCCCTCTCCTCTCTCACAATATAGATTGCGGCCATTATCCAAAGCCATTTCTCCAGCTGCCATAGAGAAAGAGGAGGGAAACATGGGAGGAAAAGATGGAGGAATTTCGCCCCGACCCCTGCGTGAATTGCTGATGGGAGCTGAGTGACAATTTGGTATGCAATTGTCATTGTCACTCACAGAGACATTGTCGATGCTGATTCCCATCTTGCAGGCCTGAGCTTCACTGAGCAAAGCATGGTGTCAGAGGACAGGTTACATTCAGACCATCCAATCAGAAATGCCTCGCTATCATTGGCTGAGCCCTGGGACTGGGGTGTCTGCGTTTTTGGGTTATTTAAGTAGAGCTAATAAATATCTGCTAATGTTCTTCTAATGTTCAGGATGGACAGATCCCCCACCCCCCCCCCACACACACACACACACACACACACACACACACACACACACACACACACACACACACACACACACACACACACACACACACACACACACACACACACACACACACACACACACACACACACACTACAGCCGGCCGAGACCTTTGGCTCTGCCGGAACCTGAATAATATTTCCTCTAATGTGAAGTGAATGAGGCAGAAATGCATATTCAACACTGTCCTTGTTCACACAGAGGGGTAAACCTAATCTTTTGTGGCCACTGGGCATTGAGGGTGGGAAACGCGACAAGGCTAGGCAGTTTGTTGTGTGCTTCCGTTCACCGCTGAATGTCCCAGTGCACGAGTACCCAGTGCCAAGGCCCTTTTTCTCTTGGCTAATTGATTGCCTCGGCCACCAAGAACATAATGTGTTCTATTATGGCCACCGTTTGTTCACGTTCATTAGGGTACCCATAGCATGATCCCCTGTCCTCTCTCTCTCTCTCTCTCTCTCTCTCTCTCTCTCTCTCTCTCTCTCTCTCTCTCTCTCTCTCTCTCTCTCTCTGTCTCTCTCTCTCTCACTCACACAAACACACACACACACACACACACACACACACACACACACACACACACACACACACACACACACACACACACACACACACACACACACACACACACACACGCACACACGCACACACCATGCACTACCCCCTCTCAACAGTAAGTCCATTACTGGAAATAGGGAATATGTCTGTAAAATAAATAAGCATGTTTTTGGAACGATGAGAGTTATACCTGACCAACAAAGATATGGTGATGGGGGGGGGGGGTAAAGAAGTGGAGGATAGGTGCAGAACAACAAGCAGCTTAGGGGTAAATAAAGCAGTGTGCCAGTGTGGGATGCTGGGGCAGGATCAGAGCAACCCCACCCCCCCCCAATACCAACCCCCCCCCCCCGGGACAATGTGCCAGTGTGGGATGCTGGGGCAGGATCAGAGCAACCCCCACCCCCACCCCGACGCCACAGCCCTCCATCGTCTGTCCCTGTCAGGGTTCCCACTCGCCTCTGACTCGCTCCACATATCTCCGCTTCCATCCTCCTCTACCCCTCTCTCATCCCCATCTCTTTTCACGCAGCGCCCCCTCCTCCTCCCCCCCCCCCCCCCCCCCCCCCCCCTTTTCCCAGTTCTCCTCCTCGTCGCCCAACCAATGCCCTGGTTACGCCTTTTTAATGAGGGCTGCCGGGACAATAGTTCCATTGTTGCCAATGTTTGGGAACTCCGAGTGGAGAACAATTGCTGTTTACCCAAGCAGCGGCATGGCCCAAGACCCTGTCCTTCGTTAGAGCCCGGCCCGCTCTGATTAAGTCCGCTCAGCAAGTGCTACAATAAGCCATTGAGCCCAACACCACGGTGGCTTTCTGTCGTTTCGTTTCTCCCCCCCCCTCCACCTTTATCTGGCTCTTCCTCTCCCTCCCTCGTCCCACTGTCATAACTCCATCTCCAGTCTATCCCTCTCTTATGCTTTCCCTCTCTCTCTCTCTCTCTCTCTCTCTCTCTCTCTCTCTCTCTCTCTCTCTCTCTCTCTCTCTCTCTCTCTCTCTCTCTCTCTCTCTCTCTCTCTCTCTCTCTCTCTCTCTCTCTCTCTGTCGCCTCTCACTCTCTTATGTGTGGCACTAATTTGTGTTTCCACTGGCAGGGTCCCGTCGGTGCCACAATGATTTGCATACGCTTCATTGACAGTTACCCAGTGAACCTGCCTTAGCATATGAGAGAGCAAGCGACAGACAGAGGGGAGTGAGAGAGAGAGAGAGAGAGAGAGAGAGAGAGAGAGAGAGAGAGAGAGAGAGAGAGAGAGAGAGAGAGAGAGAGAGAGAGAGAGAGAGAGAGAGAGAGAGAGAGAGAGAGAGAGAGGTGAGAGAGAAAGAGAGAATGAGTAAGAGAGATAGTGAGTAAAACGGCGAAAGAAATTGGTAAATATATTTCTCAATCCTCAGACAAATTCAGTGGATTGGAGTAATACAAGATCGATTTTGAAATGATTTCTCTCACAATCGTAGAACTCATTAAAATCTGTTCGGAGACAGTGTCATTCAACTGTGATTCAGTGACAACCTACTGAATACCTCGATTGCTATGCCAATAGCCGCATGCAGAACATGAAAATGCATACTTGGGTGAGACTAGTGTAGTAATCCAGGAGATAGGATGTTTGTGTCGCACAGGCAGAAGCACACCTGGCAAACGCATAGTCCTTTGCTTTGCATTTGTGCCGTTTAAATCCATTAACAGTAGCTGATGCAAAATGTGCATCTATAGTATATATAAAATATCTGCACCTGTACTACATCATTTGGCTTTTGGTGATATATATATATATATATATATAGAGAGAGAGAGAGAGAGAGAGAGAGAGAGAGAGAGAGAGAGAGAGAGAGAGAGAGAGAGAGAGAGAGAGAGAGAGAGAGAGAGAGAGAGAGAGAGAGAGAGAGAGAGAGAGAGAGAGAGACTCAATGGAAATGGGGGACTAAGTTGTATAAATAAATGAATAATCACTTACAAAGGACAGAAAAAGCAGGAAGCCTTGGGATGCACACACGAGGAAACAAAGGCTATGATTGCCCAGCAACATGGTAAATAAGGGCTAATAGCACTCATGCAAAAGACAATTCTCTTGCAATTGTTAGAGCTCATTAAATAATGAGCCCATTCAACCATTACTTTAGTTATGAATGGCTAGGGATAGATAGATACAAATTGGGCATTCTTTACACTTCCATGTGGATTTGGATGTGAATTATCCCAATTCAAAGAAGAATTTTGTAGAAACAGTACGCATCCGTTGGGGTTTAAAATCATTCAAACATTATTACAGCAATGATTTTATGCCGTACAAAGAGACAAACATCCGCACATGCATGCACAAACATACACACAAACATGCAGACCCACAGACACGCACGCATACACACACGTGCATACATTTGACTATACCAACACTTTCCTCACCAACTATTTTTCTCCTTTTCTTCCTTCCATTGCCATGCCCCTTTATTTCCTTCCTCCTTTCACCTATAAACACATACTCAGGGAGACACACACACACACACACACACACACACACACACGCACACACACACACACACACACACACACACACACACACACACACACACACACACACACACACACACACACACACACACACACACACACCAACTCTCACACACACGCATGCAGCGCCCTGCCACACATATCGAAGAGAGGGAGGACACATCCCTCACAGCACCCAGGAAATTAACTTGACATTTGATGCAGACGGGAAAAAATATATTTCAGTGGGGGTAGAGGCGGCGAAAAAAAAACAAAGTGTACCAAGGCAGAGATAGCATAAACCCATCCCCCGTTCACCTGCTCCCCTCAAACCCTACTCCCCCCACCCATCCCCCCCCCCCCCCCCCCCCCCCCCCCCCCCCCCCCCCCCCCCCCTTTAAGCCCGGAACGCATTCGGGGAGGATTTTCGGCAATCTGCAATGCAGACGCCACCGGGAGCCCGGAAAATAAATAAATACAAAAATAAAAATGAGCTTCATCTTTTGCCTGTCCTTCCTCTCTCAGAGCCGCGGTGGCAGTTCCTCCCTGTTTTCCATCTCCTCCGCTTTCATATTTCCCCATGCTGCTTATTCCCCCCCACCCCCAACCCCTCTTTTGTCTTTCTATTCGGCAGTGAAATCACACAGCCGGCATCAAGGGTGTCAGTTGATGATCCAGCCACCAATCAGAACGGACGCCGTTGCTTTTGACGTCGCCACCTTTTGAATATGCACATGAGGCTATCCAGCGCGCGTCGCATCGCTAAGCCAGACGCCATTTTGTGCCACTAACAGTTTCTTGCGTTAAAATGCATGATCGCTGACCTAGATCCCTGATGGTTTTTATTTACATTGCTATTATTCAGAATTGAACAACGATGCATAATATAGATATAAAATCATGTATTTCTCTCATATGTAACAAAGACGGTGGCTATTGTTGCCTGTTAGCGAGGATACGCTGCAATTAGACAGTTGGGAGGAGACCAGCGCGCTGGAAGGATGAGCTGAGCGGGGTTATTGGGAATGCTTTATGAGATGAACAGTAGCTTCAGAGTCACCTCGTACCTCATTAAGACCAAGAGCAGGGACTGGTGGCCATTAATACATCATCATCCATCACACCGGCAGAAATCATGCTTAAGCACATGCACACACACACACAAACACACACATACACACACACACACACACACACACACACATACCGCCCACAAACACACACATTTACCCCGTAAAAACACACACATAAACCATTACACACACACGCACACACACACTCGCGCGCACACAGACACACACACACACACACACACACACACAAGCACACACACACACACACAAACACACACACGCAGATATATACACAAATATACACCCTCAAACACATACACAGAGACACACACTCGCAAACACCAGGGGCGTGCGGTCCAGCCAGTGCCTGTCTCTATATCCCGGTGTATTAGACATGCAGGAATGTTAACATCATTATGCAGTGTTGCGGGTGTCTGCCTGCCGCTATTGTCCCTCACCGTATTGTGTCTGTGGGTAAAGCTCTCTCTCTCTCTCTCTGTGTGTGTGTGTGTGTGTGTGTGTGTGTGTGTGTGTGTGTGTGTGTGTGTGTGTGTGTGTGTGTGTGTGTGTGTGTGTGTTTGTGTGTGTGTGTGTGTGTGTGTGTGTGTGTGTGTGTGTGTGTGTGTGTGTGTGTGTGTGTGTGTGTGTGTGTGTGTGTATGCGTGTGTGTGTGTGTGTGCGTGTGTGTCCTCACGAGCAGAAGGCAATAACTTGTTTTTATTTGTATGCAAGTTGAAAATACACTGATTATTGTTTGACCATAGGGAGCAATGAATCTGAGAATGTTCAATCATATATTCCCTAATGTCTTTTTCATACTGCCACAGTGCATGAGTTGTATATATTGTAGGGAGAAATGTTCTCCATTTCCTGAATGGATTATTTGAAAATCCCATTTTTCTTTTGCCTGTTTTTTGCTTAGTTGTGCTAAGGGCTTATTTTGGCACACAGGCAACCAAACGTGTGGACTCACACACACACACACACACACACACACACACACACACACACACACACACACACACACACACACACACACACACACACACACACACACACACACACACACACACACAGAGAAACACTCACTCACACACTCACACACACACACACAAACACACACGCACACACACACTCACACATACATGTGCATATGCACACACGTCGTGAATAGTAATGCAAATAAACTAATTTAGTATAATTGTACAAATGGCCGGATGAAGCAGTATGCTGACTGAACAACAATGACACCGTTGTGTTTTGCATACGAGCAACAAGAATGATATTTCTAGGGCGCTGAATGAGGCAAATGAACGCGGTCTCTATCTGGGGGGTTTAATAAACAAATTCATGAAAGAAAAATGATGCATTTTTTCACCTGATGCATTTTCCTAACACGGCCTTAACACTGCATCAATCTGTATCCAATTAATTTGTGCTATCCATGATCATTCTCCTTTCAAACAGCATTGCCCAATTCATTGTACCCACACACAACATAATAAATAGCATGAAGTTTGAAACATTATAACAAAGGGGGCTATTTCTTTGCTCTATGAATTTTCCTATGCATAAAAGGGGGAAATAGAGAACGCAGACATGCAGATCGGACGACACGATGCTCTTTGTGTGTGTGTGTGTGTGTGCGTGTGTGTGTGTGTGTGTGTGTGTGTGTGTGTGTGTGTGTGTGTGTGTGTGTGAGTGTGTGTGTGTGTGTGTGTGTGTGTGTGTGTGTGTGTGTGTGTGTGTGTGTGTGTGTGTGTGTGTGTGTGTGTGTGTGTGTGGGTGTGTGTGTGTGTGTTTGTGTCTGTGTGCACATAAGCAGGACCTCCCACCACCAAGCAGATGAAATAACTCGAGGTAGCATATATTATGACAAACACAGTGCACAGGGAAAAGGGATTTGGCATGCGATTAAAAAAAATTATATGTTTTTTGGTTTTGTTTATCAGCCCCATCTTAAATCAGCTGGAGCAGGCAGATATTTTGCCCAAGTGATGCTGTATATACCCAGTCCCTGGCACCTCTCTCTCTCTCTCTCTCTCTCTCTCTCTCTCTCTCTCTCTCTCTCGCTCTCTCGCTCTCTCTCTCTCTCGCCCTCCGCCCCTCCGCACCCCACTAGCCTTCGCTGGCTCCCGGCGATTTGCATTCATTTGCATGATTTTATAACATGCGTTTGCCTTTGTTCAACCTGTAAAAAAAACGATGATACAGGAGAAACCCTCCGCTATGCCTTCGCTATTCCAAACAATGCCACTTGGATATTCCAATGACAATCTGCTTGTTTGATCCTTTTTTTTCTGTATTTTTTTAATATTATAACAAATCCATCCATAACTGATGATGACTCCCGACAAATCATCGCCACCATCGGTCCAAGGGTTTGACTGTAGGGAGGGGGGCGGGGTATGCGTCAGAATGGAATAAAAAATGAATATATTGGGTCTTTGTGGAATTGTTGATGAACCCTAGAAAAGGAGGAACTGCGCTATCGCTAAGAGGCACGGGCGGCTGCGACGTATAGTTGTCTTGAGAGGATTGCATCCAAGCATGAAATATGAAATTATGGAACGGAAAGGAAAAATGAAAAAGAAAGAACATGCACACGCATACGTTATGTTAAGCCATGCCCCCTGTCTCTCTTTTGTCATAAATTACCTTGTGTTTTATCACCGCCGTTATAATGTCACCTTCTTGGCTCAGGTACTATGTGTTATTGTTTGCTTAACACAAATGTTATTTGTTAATAACGGCCCATGCTGTGCTCGGCTGGTTCATAGATCAATGCCGTAAAACGTATGCGTAATTCAACGTATGCACAGCGCCCTATTTTAAATGGGTCGGTGTGCGGTCCCACACACACGCATATGTACACACACACATACACACATGCATATACACACTCACACACACATGTACACACACATACACACATATGCATATACACACACACACACACACACACACACACACACACACACACACACACACACACACACACAGAAATCGTACATGTACATTTAAAAACAAAGTGTAAGCCATGGAGCCAGATATAAAGAGAGAGAATATGCGATAGAGAGCGAGAGAGAGTGAGAGAGAGTAAGAGAGATAGAGAGGCAGGGTTTAATCATGCAGGCACATGCAGAGGACTTCATTAGGCAGCCTGGGTTGGAGTTGATGATAATACTGAGGCGGGCCTTGAGGACTAGCAGCTTTATAATCACAAATAGGGCTGCCCCATTATGACTTCTGCTAGCCAAGGTTCCCCTAATAGAAATATCCTGGTGAACGGTGCAAATGCAAATACGCCTTCCTCCACGAGAGTCAGAGCTCAAGAGAAAGTTCAAAAATACATATATACAGTACATATATATATATGTATATATATCTATACATATGTATATATATATACATATATATATGTATACATCAAATGTTACAATGAAAGCACTACACTTCATACATATTTATATTTCGTATTTTCACCGGCAGTACCGATAATCGATAATAAAGTATTTTTATTATCGATTATCAATTCATTATCTTGAAACGCCCACCGAGTGCCAATGGAAAATGTTTAACATGCTACTTGTGTGTTTTGTCGATTAATAAAAAAATGTCACAGCTTGGATTGGTGAAAACATTTTAGAGAAATATTGAAGCAGTATAAATGGGAATTTGCTTTTTCTTGGTTTTCTATTTTGAGAGCACGTCACAGAACATCTGTATTGAAAGATGGAAAGAAAAACCGCCCTTGTGCTATATGCTTTCAAACTTATATGACCCTGCAAAGATTCGCCCCCTGGAGCCTGCTGTGATTGGAACCCTGGAACTAGAGAGTGTTACAGCTTAGACTCATGAAGGGGACAAACTAAGTCAACCTAATGCTAAAAGACGAACACCAATTGGCACACACTTGTGCTGGTTTTCTATGATGTGTGCCTCTCTATGGGTAATGGCCATCTATATTCAGCTGCATATTTAACCAAAGCCATAAGAACTTCCACCTCAATTGTCTTTCAACATGTGAGTTGATGAGGGCAAGATAGCTTATTCAGGGGCAAAGCCGGAAGCTACATTTACTTAAAAAAATAATAAGTATTAATCTGTGGTCATTGTAAACTGTAATAAACACAATGACCTTGACCATGTTCAGTGACAATGATCGAGGTCAGCAACAATTTTCATTAGTAATGTTAGGAGCCCTTTGCTCAGAAGTTGTAGTGTTTGTACAGAGGCCTAAGGGTAATGAAACTGACACACAGAAGCCTATGATGACCATTCCCACATGCATTCATCCATGCTACTCACATTAGGATAAATATGAGAAGCTATTAGCATGATGAAGGCAAGTAAAATGTCCCCTATGTCACTGAGAGATATCTTTATCAACCTCAATCTTGCACGTTGTATATTTAAGACATCTAACACATTGATAATATTATCAATGAAAGCGTTCTTTAAACAGTTCTACAAAAAAAATGGAATGCATATACTTTCACTGTGCTAACTAATGATACACGGAGAAAAAGAAAATGCGATCAAAAGTACGCTACGTTTCCTTGAAAAACATGGGCGGATGTACTTCCCTTCCTCGATATATCACTAATCAGTCGTTCCTGGACAACCGCAGTCTATTATGAGGCTGAATGTCAATTCAGCCGCCGGCATAATTGAGGTAGCGGTGTGTTGGGCGCCCGGCGGGAGGAATGCCGTGGTGGCGGGTAATTACAGAGCATTATCGCTCAGCAGGTCATTATATGCCACAAGGCCAGAGTCAGGTTCTTAAAGTCTAGCCGTAATTTTTTAAAGATCACATTTGTGACCGTTTTTGCTTGACATGTCCCTCTGTGTATGTGTGTGTGTGTGTGTGTGTGTGTGTGTGTGTGTGTGTGTGTGTGTGTGTGTGTGTGTGTGTGTGTGTGTGTGTGTGTGTGTGTGTGTGTGTGTGTGTGTGTGTGCGCGTTTGTATGGTGCGTATGTGTGCATGAGTGTGTGTGTGTGTGTGTGTGTGTGTGTGTGTGTGTGTGTGTGTGTGTGTGTGTGTGTGTGTGTGTGTGTGTGTGTGTGTGTGTGTGTGTGGAGAATGAACAGCGTACAGTAACCTCCATTTCCCCTGAGTCTCATGGACCACAGGGTACAGGGATGGGTCATGGGACTTAATATTGCCCCACAGTCCAGCCGCCTGAGTTCCTCTCAAACCACTGTTATTCTGTTCACTGTGTCCTCTGGACCACTACTAACATCTCTGCCTTTATCTAACACACACACACACACACACACACACGCACACACATGCTCAAGCACACATGCAGGATCAAGCGAGGATGGACATTGGAAGGGTAATCCACTCTCAACAATGAACCCATAAAGTATTAAGACCAACTTGTGCTTTACCAATAATTTTGTATTATAATTGTATCGTAAAGTGATGAGGATCGCAAGGACTAGCATGGATTGTTTGTGTCTCTGGCCTCTTAATAAATATAAATAATGGTAGTATAGTATAAATAGTAAAGTATAGTAATGGTATTTATTTCTGAGAGTAATTGTAGCAAGGACATGAATACTTAAATTGTTGATGAATACTATGAATGCATATGTTTGTTTTCTGTAAAATGTACTGTGTGAAAACAGCACACTAATCCACACCCAAACACACACACACACACACACACACACACGCACACACGCACACACGCACACACGCACACACACACACACACACACACACACACACACACACACACACACACACAAACACACACACTTAAAGTGTGATATCCTAATCCTAAACTCACCTTGTAAAGACGTCCATTGGAAAGCAAAATCCCAGAAATGTCTAGCCTGGCTTCCACTCCATCAGCGCAGCAATTCTTCACAGCTGTATATCTCCAACACTGCAACGAGAGAGCACATGCACAAAGACACAATGTTAATGTGGTGGTTACCCTGGCAACCGAGCATCGCCTTTACATATTGAATAGCGACTCTAGAGCAAACCGCAATTAGCATGTTGTTGGATCGTGAGATACAACCGTAGTTACGTCTAATAATAGAAGACAGACTAAGACTCATAGAAGACTTCTGAGGTCGTATTTACTGTATATGTTTTGATAGATAATGTAGATTCTATCATCCAACAATGCCGCTTATCCGCGGAAGCTTGTAAAGGAGGGAGTATGGTCAATGAATTGTAAATTAACAGGAGAACTCAATTAATTAATCACCAGAGGTTAGAAACACAGTGGGACCACGCCGTTTGATTTATAGACGATAGCAATGGTTTGATCGTGACATCTATTTGCACTGGGACCCTCCTTCATAAATCTGTAGCCTATCTTTTTTGTTTGTCTTTTTTTGTGTCATTTAATATTTCACGTCATATGCTGACACTTACTCGTGATCTAATATGTCAGATGAATGATTTGCATGTCATGAATTGCAATTTTTCAAAGCTACAAATATTTCAAAGGCGATTGTCATGGTGTGATATAATAAAGGGATTTGGTACAGGAATAGATTTGTCTTTGTTCGTTAAAATATTCATGTTCATATTTATTTTTTCTTCAAATTCCATTAGCTTACCATTGTGCTCATGATGAGACACACACACACACACACACACACACACACACACACACACACACACACACACACACACACACACACACACACACACACACACACACACACGCACAGATGCACACACACATAATGCAATCACACCTTGCAAACACAATTAAAGAAACACACTAAAATAAAAAATAAAATGATACACCGAGAGACATCTCTAATTGTTTTTTATTTTATTATCATGTAAAGTACATTTATTCATCATCATCATCATCATCATCATCATCATCATCATCATCATCATCATCATCATCATCATCATCCCTGTTAACATGGACAGGCACACTTTAAAACAACCTCATTTATAATTACAAATCAATAGCGTCCACATCCCATATTCACAAGGGTCCTAGAATGAAAACAGCTCCATAATGGCCTAGCTCCCTGAAGGCCTGCTGCAGTACCCTCTGTGGCTGTCTCTTGCGGTTGTGGGCACGGCCAGACCCACTTCATGTGATGCTCGCCTGCCTGGGGCATGGTTTAGGGTAACTGTGTAATCCCCACCCCCACACCCGCCCACCCACCCATCCCCTACACCCCACACCTCTCAATCTACACACCCCTCATTTATTTTTGCGGCTTGTGCGGCTTGTCTCATCCCATCACTCCCGCCCCCATCTCCGACCACCGGCCTGCACACAAACACACCCCTACGTCCCCCCACGTCCCCCCACGTCCCCCCGTCCCCCAGCTCTGCCCCTGGCATGCATGCAGTAGGTAGGCTGAGTGTGTTGTTGTGGTGCTGTGTGGTTTGGCTGTGGCGGCCATGGAGCTGGGTAAACCAACGGTGATGGCGCCCATGACCAGACTGCCGCTGCTCGCTGTGAAGGGAGGGGGGGGGGGGGGGCGTGGATGTGGGGGATGGGGGAATACATGCGTGCATCTAAAGTACCTGCCCCCACACGCTGTACATCCATATGCACAGGTATACTGTATACCGCGGCAGACCCTATATGTATGAGGGGAGGCGTGCTATGTGTTCAGGGAGGATGCGGGGAGGGGGGGGGTCACTTGCTTCCTGGAGACGGGCTGGCAACGAGAAGTGGAGACGTGGGCGGATAATTATCCGAAGGACGGCGTGTTAGCATGTGGCCACGAAGCAGCGTGATGAATAACCATCTCACAGAGAGTGCCGTCGGGGCATCAGGCCTTCTTCCTCGCAGTTGTTTGTGTGTGTGTGTCTGTGTGTGTGTCCGTGTGTGTGTGTCCGTGTGTGTGTGTATGTGTGTGTGTGTGTGTGTTTCAGCGTGTGCGCATGTGTGTGTGTGCGTGAATGTGCGTTTGAATGTGTGTGAATGTGTGTGTGTGAGTGTGTGTCAGCTTCTTGTGCATCTCTTTACAAATTGTAGCCTACCATACCTGATAAAAACAAAAAATGGGAGCGAGAACAAAAGCGCAGGCTTCCGCGGGAGGTGCGTCTGCCCTCCACCTTGGTGGCTTATGGTGTTTCATTATCCCCCCCCCCTACATACACACACACAGACACACACACACACACACACACGCACACACACACACACACACACACACACACACACACACACACACACACACACACACACACACACACACACACACACACACGCTGCCTGTCTCATTTCCTCTCGGTAACAATCCATTAGCCAACGCCGAGCTCAAACATGCAGCCATTTAATTATATTCATTTCTCTGACAGCACGCCGGGGCGTACCACTCATCAGAGAGTCGGGGGGGGGGGGGCGGGGGGGGGGGGGGGGGGGGTAAGGCGGGAAAACAGACTACTGCACACTTTCTTAAAAAGAGTGAGAGACTCTGCGTGCCAATTAAACAAGAGCAAACATCTGGTTAGTTACAGTAAATATACAGTAATAAGCCGCCGTCTATGCATTTGCGTCACACACATGCCAGGCTGTACGCCATGCCTAATTATGGAAGCCAACATACCGATATAATTAACTTGTTATCAACATGCACTTACACTGTAAAGTGCCCATGCACACACACACACGTTATAGTACTACGTAGTATTGTTTTATTTTTGGATAACAAATATTTTCTAACATTAAATGACTCATTGTATTTTGAAATTATACATTCAGAGAGATAACATGTTAACAGAACCTCAACTAATTTGCTTTCAGACACTAAAAGAAAATATATGACATACCAAAAATGCCTCACCCCATACTGAATATTAAAAATAAAGCCCTCTTAAATTTTGTATTTGTGTCTTAATATATAGACATGTATCCTCATAATAATAATAAAACAGAATAAAATAGCATACATAGCGTCACTGATAAGGTAGCACTAGCCTCCGTTACTCAGCAGACGGCGAGCGATATATATCCTCAAACGCGCCTCGCATTTCGTATGCGGCGGTAATCAAAAGGAATTAATGCATGCAAATGAAACGCGCAGTATGCATAACTGCCATCGACGGTAATATAATAATTGTCTCTCGGAGACACATCTGCGCACATCACGCGGGGGGGAAACGTGCACATGTTAATGTGCATGCGTGCATGTGTCTATGCCAGCGGACATTTTAGGTCTACCCTTCTCACACATTCTCACCACTGCCAAACGCCTTAAGATGGTGGCACCTTGAGGCAGAGAGAGACACTCGTACAGAAAGCCAACCAGACCCCTCCTTTCTCTCCCATTCCACCTAGCTCTACCTCAGGTCCTCATGACAACACGGGACCCCACCCCCCCATAACCCCAGGACCCTCTAATAAATATTTAATTCACCCCTCTCTAATAAGGATATTAGGCGACTGGACCCCGTCCCAGGCGTATATGCAGAGTCCTCTCTCATCAGATTTACATAAAAGGGCCAAATGCTAATGCATGCATAGCATCTACTGCTTATTATTCCATACGCGGCATCACTGGCGCCCTAGACCAGCCCAGCATCATTTAATTGCGAAAGAGAATGCCGTTTTCAATTGGTCGGCCGTATTCAAAACGCATCAAGGCCTTGAAATGGCAAGCATTACAAAGAGGGGAATTGTCCGCATGTTTTAATTGTAGGGCCAAGTTTACTGTATTTATTTGCATTTTATGCCCTGTGTTACTACCCTTCCCCCCTTTTTTTGGTACATGAAATAGTCATATTCATGAATTATGAAAACACAGAATCTGGATATTGGAGGCTAGGCTAGCTCGCACCATGTTTCCCGTTGGATAATAAAGTACCTCTATGTCTATGCTTACGATACGTGCCGATTAGTATATTTTATAAATCTGCTGGACAATGTCCAGGTGACTTTGACAGTAGCATGTAAAGCTTACCAGTGTGTTGTTACTAATTAACATTTAAAAAAAAAAGAATTATGCAGCGACACAAAATGTATTATTTACACGCTTTCATCTTCAGGAAGATTCAATGCTTATCTCAGATGCAATTATACTAATTTATTTATAGTGTGCACTATTTGCATAATCAAAAGCCAGCGGTGCACAGCTTGGATAAGCTAGCGCACAAGCTGAAGCCCGGACCTGCGTGTGTAAAAGAATTGCATGCACACATAAAGATTGATTATTTTGAACAGTTCAATTTGAAGAATATCAGTATGTGGTTCTAGTGCGGGTGGGATCTTACTAGTTTAATAGTTATTATAAACGTAAATCATTATCACAACAAAGAAAATGCTTCTGAAAATTTGTAAACGCACAACTATACAATAGAAATACTGTAATTACGCACCCGATAGAGTACTTTCATTTCAATAAACTTTTGACTTCACATTTTATAGACTCCAAGGTCACTGTGAAATTGTAACATATCTATTACCATTTCCATTATAATTTCCCATTTAATGAGATGACTCGATTCGAGAAAGCTTATGAAAGCTTTGTTTGCGCCATAATAACCAGTCAAGGTAAAAAGGGTCATCATTTAAAATAAGTATCCACAATAGACATTTTTGTATAAATCCTTAAATCACAAGAACTTTATGTGTCTTTGGAATCTTCTGACCTCCAGACATTTTAGAGTTTTTTTGTATTCGATTCTTATTCAATATATATACAAAGAAATAAAAAAAGCATTGGAATACTTCAAAGATTTACCATTTTTTTTACTTCTCAAAGCACCTGACTATATTTTATTTCTCTTATGATGGTAAGGGCAATGTCTGGCAAAAATCCATTGAACCTCTCCCATCAAAACGTCTGTCTTTACAGACACCACCATAACAGGCCAAGTTTGGCTGGACCGATGGGCCCATCCAAGATGTCTGTCCTGGACGCCCTTGCAGCTAGCTGTAGGGGAGGGACACGCTACGCTGGCCGAGCACAGCATGCCTGCTGGTCACCACAAGACGCTCAAGTGGCCATGCATGATGTTATTAAAAAGGGCCCTACCATGACATTCTTCCCTGGATTATATAGTCATGTTATGGCTGGCTGCTCTGTTTTAGTTCTCCTCTGGCTGCACTGCGTGTTAATGAGCAATGATCTTCATATCGGCCCCGTGTGTGTGTGTGTGTGTGTGTGTG
>NC_044053.1:11940699-11958199 GCF_902167405.1 Gadus morhua
CTGCCATCACAATAGCATTATTACAACAAGGTATAAGCACAGAATATGCACATGACACTCTCGGCCAACTGATGTAAAATATGCCGATAGCCCAATGAATATAAAACACTCTGCATAGTCGCTCCTCTGCCAATCACGTGACAATAGCATATAGGAGAGCAAGAAAGAAAAGGACAGCTAAATATACAGAGCCCATTACGAGGAAGGGTTTTAGGAGAGCATGAATATATGAGACTTCAAGCATAGCATAAGATGCAATTTTTTCTCTATGAAAATAGGGACATGTCAAATCAACGGTATCGTATACACACAGGGGGTCATTTGGCCTTGGATTTCAGTGAGAAATAAAACACATGCTATGTGTCAAGACAGTCTTACAAGCTACCCAAGCAGCAGTAGTATTTTACTATTTGATATGAAATGAATCCTCAAGTATAAGTACAATTTCAAGGTAAATGGACTACACAACACAACTGTTTGTCCATTCACATACGAAATGGAGGAATACAAAAAATAAAAAATTGATTGGTGGCTTTTGGGAACATAGTAAGTAAACATAGCGACCCTGATAATGTAATGCATTCTTAACAAATACATGTATGGTTTCAGTCTCGCCGATAGGTCAGGTTGCCTGCATAATGAATATATGACTATATAAAAGAGGAGGTTGGTTACAGTTCTAAAGTATGTGTCGCTGCTCTCTTGCAGACCAAAAAGAGATGTGTTGTGATTTTGATATAAACTGGGGGGGTTTCACTAGCATTTGATTTGACAGCCCATGAAATGACCGTGGCCAATAGGTTTCACACTGTATAGCTCTAATGTAAAGAGCCAATAACAGATATGTCTTCTTGTTAATGTTCACTCTTTGCACCCTGGGGTACTCTGCACCCTCTGTATCTGAATAGCAAACTGGGGGAACAAATTGTTTCATGTAGGGGAGAAACAGTAGGCTTTTGCTCTAACAATACAAATATATATCCTTATATATATATATATATATTTATATATATATATATATGAATTATAATATAATATATACACAATATGTATATTTTTTTTAGTAGTAGTCATGTTAGTAGTAAATAATTAATTTATAAAATATAAATAATAGTTATGGCATTATTATAAACCCTGCAGACACAGTGACATTTCGCGTGGCCCTCAGATTGGAGAACAATGATTCCTTTCATAAGGCTTGAGGACAAATTCAATCGCGTTAACAGGGGACAATGAGTCTTGGTTCAGCCAGAGCTTGGCCAAATTGTGTTCCAAGATTGTCTTATGTGCAGACGCACAATGACCTGTTATTGTAGGACATCTTTGTAGGGGTTGAATCGGAGACGCCAAACGTGCTTTACATTGCGTAAGACGTTGGTTATTTTAACTATCGCAACCGTGGATATATTTGATCCTATAGGCATTCGCTTACTTTGCCACATTGTTTAAACCCCATCATCATAAGCCCCTCCTTTATAGCCAGAATTAAGCCTAGAATTTGTATTTCTACATTTATAAAGGCTCAACTATGCTTGAGGAAGAATTTTGAAACGCAAATTATAGTATAGATTAATAAATACATCCATGTATATACTAACAAAAATACCCTTGTGATAATGAGTTTTAGTACAAACAAGATTCATAGAGCATCTCTCCAGATATCCACCACATGACCCACTCGTGCAATGGGTAGAATAGGCCAACCCCTGCTGTGGCTGTGGGGGTAGGACCATACAACACCGAAAACATTAAACATTAACATTCAACATTCAACTAAACCTATAGGCCACAGTAAACCGAGTAGAATGCAATGCAAACAAAATCACTGTGAACCTCTTGCACGGTTAATGTGGGCTACGAATTGTAAGAAATGCGGAAGGTCTTTTGAATAGTAGATATTGTGGATACATGTGTTCTTCAAAACCCTGCAACGCTGGATCTCTAAAATATCATATGATTAAAAATGTGCCAAGTTCACGTTCATTGGTTTACGCGTGGAATCCATAAGAATGTTTTTCATCTAATTTCTAAAAACGTTCTCTAAAAAGTATTTCGTTGTAGGTAGTTTGAAAATGTTTTTTTTTTTTACAGACTTTATCTCTTGTAAAATACAATAAACCATGAAAACCAAATTCATTTCACGGTAAAGTTCGGTAGGCTACTCAAGACGACGACCCCTAGTAGGACCGCTTAGACGCCTCTACAATATCTGCCTTCATTCGATATAATTTAACACACTTTTGTCCATATCCCAGCATGCTCATCCAAGCGGGGACCAACAGCTGAACATCTCTTTCAAAAACTGCTAAATCCACACTTTTAAGATAATTACCACCACCCCTCCCCCCTTCCCCCTCCCAAACAAGACACAAATCCTCATCACTGAGGCATTTGCATTAGCTATTCAAAACCGTTACGTTTACGCTTCGCGTCGACCGGGTGGGAACCGTCGGCCCTTTTCTTTGGGGATGCAGATGAGTCTGGTGCACTTGACGTCTTTTCATGACCCCTGTCGCCCGACCCCCCTACATCCCCCTCCTTCCCCCGCCCCCGCCTCCCTTGGCGCTGTCTGTCATATTCGGCTCGAGCATGGCATTGCCACTTGCCCTCGAGCGTGGGAATGGGATCGTCCAGTCGTTCACATCTCCTGCACTGCGGTTAACGGAATCAATTAAGTAGGCCCGGCCCCCCACTCTCGGGCTGTCCCCCACTCTCTCCCGCTTCTGCCACCTCCCTCCCCTGCCTGCCGGCCCCCGTGGCCCCCACCGCTCCCCTCCTCTCCCCTGCATTTTTTTTGTCAGCTCTGTATGTCCTAATTATTACTGTTTGGGATGCCAGCGCCGTTTCCTAGACGAACTGGATCCTGGGGGTGGTGTGTGTGTGTGTGTGTGTGTGTGTGTGTGTGTGTGTGTGTGTGTGGTGTGTGGTGTGTGGTGTGTGGTGTGTGTATGTGTGTGTGTGTGTGTGTGTGTGTGTGTGTGTGTGTGTGTGTGTGTGTGTGTGTGTGTGTGTGTGTGTGTGTGTGTGTGTGTGTGTTTTCTGGACCCGTGCTGTGTGTGGTGCGTGTGTGTGAGTGTGTGTTTGTGTGGGAGGGGGTGGGAGGGGGTGGGTGGGGACACGTGCATGTCAACCTAATCGTAATACTGCTTACAATTGTAAAAGTGTGTTGCGCACTGAAATACTAAACCACCATAATATACGTTTAAATAGCACCCAATACACGTTGCAAGTTAACTATTGAAATCATCTGTCTTTTTTTTCAAATGACCATTTCGAATTGAGAGCATAATAAAACAAAGTTTTTCAAAAACATTCATCAAATAATAAATATAATCTTAAATACACAAAAATAATAGTATTCTAGTAAAAAAAAAGACTGAAGTTAATCACATGATAACATTCCTCCAAAGTTGGCGACGAGTCTGAAAGTAGTTTTTACTTTCGGTTATCTAGCTTTATGACGAGCAGAACACTCATACAGCTAGATAACCAAAGATAACAACCCACTTCCTATTCTTCAACAAGGCTTCCCGTCCACACTCTTCTTGTTTGTCCTGCTGCTTTCATTTCTTTCTGAAAATGCATTCAACACAAATATCCAGTGCCCTGGTCGTATAGTCACACACAACATTGTATTCCTGGTGTTAAAGGCAATTCCTACCACAACGTCCCCCCTACAGTAAAACACCCGTTAAAAGCAGAAAACTCCTCTGAGAGACACATAATCCCGACGTTAATGTCCTAATCGGTGGACATGAAGCCACATTAGAGAGTTGAAATAAATCTTGCAAACTCGCGGTAAGGTGCGGTCGTCCCTTTACGCGGGGCCCTAATTTGCAATGCAAATAAGCTTCGATCCCACAAAGGCTTCCGCCTATTAAATCTCGGTGGCGGTGGCGATGGATATCCCTCGAGGCCGGCGTAAGGTGATGCAAAGAAACAGAAAAAATCCGGTGCTTGTAGAAAAAATATGCAATAGCGAGAGCCAGGAATTATGGAGTCGAATGCTACGGATTACGAAAAAGGAGAGAGGGTTATTTTTTGGCGAAAGAAAAATGTTGTCAAGTTTTGCGCCCCACATCCAGAAGGTGCTTAACAAGAGAGAGAGGGGGAAAAATGATGACTCTTGAGCCAAAGGTTCCGTTCTACTGGCTGCTTGCTGCCAACGATCTGGAAAGAATGAGAGAGGGTAATCTCCGAGGAAATAGGGTCTGGAGGAGTGGGGGTTGGACGGGCTTCCAAATGTGGCCAAAACGTGAACTAGCCTCGGTGAGGTCAAAGGCCTCGGACCACGAGAAAAGTAATGACGATGATGTCATGAAAATTTGTAAATGCACGCTCCTATTCATGCACGAGCGAGCGACTGGCAAATCCCGATCCATTAAAGGGCGCACTGGAACAATCCCGCCTCGCAGCGAGGAGCATGCATGCGCGCGATTTCTTGCAGAGGAGTGGCAATGACCGCCACAGAAATGCGATAGACTAAAATCTCTGTAGATTGAAGATGACCATTTTGGTTGCTGCATTTATAGCAGAGATAACATAATGAGCAGCGACACAACTCAGCGAGGAGAGTGGGGCTGTACCGGAGCTGCCCTCAGCCTCTCCTCTCTGTCCAACGCCACATCTTATTCGCGTCTTTACGGTTCCATTCGTGTGCTTTGCAGAATAGTTGCCTCTTTCATTGAAGGAGGGGGGTGCGTTTCTTTGAGAACTCGATATGGGTCGTAATATTTTTCAATGTCGCATTCGATTCGACTACAGGGATAATCAGGTAGGCAATAGCGGTAGTGTCGCATCATGCTATACTGCCCCAGCGGTTCACCGTGTGTGTGTGCGTGTGTGTGTGTGTGTGTGTGTGTGTGTGTGTGTGTGTGTGTGTGTGTGTGTGTGTGTGTGTGTGCGTGCGTGTGCGTGTGCGTGTGTGTGTGGCTGTGTGCGTGTGTTTGTGGCTCACATGTAGACTCACATTTCCAATGAAATAAAAGTTGAAAACCAACCGCTCGTCATGATCTAGGTCAAAAGATTAAACGTTTGAAACGGAGAAACCAGTAACTGTGACAGTATAGCATGTTGTGGATCAGTCGCCGGAGCTGGCAACTGTGTGCGTGTTACCCAATCATCTTAAACAGCGTATATGGGCTATGTTAGACTTTCAATACGTACGGTACCAAACATGTTTACAAAAGATCATAAAAAATCAGGAATCCCCTCCACCTCTCTATATATCCTTCGCTCCCTCTCGTTCTCTCCAGCTCTCCATCTCTCCATCTCTTCCTCTCTCTCTCTCTCTCTCTCTCTCTCTCTCTCTCTCTCTCTCTCTCTTTCTCTATCACAACACCACGCACACGCACACACACACACACACACACACACACACACACACACACACACACACACACACACACACACAGATAGCAGTTCATATGAGTCACTGCAAACACTGTGTGTGTGTGTGTGTGTGTGTGTGTGTGTGTGTGTGTGTGTGTGTGTGTGTGTGTGTGTGTGTGTGTGTGTGTGTGTGTGTGTGTGTGTGTGTGTGTGTGTGTGTGTGTGTGCGTGTGTGTGCATGCGAGCGAGTGAGAGAGCGAGAGCGAGCGAGTGAGAGAGCGAGAAAGATTGTGTGTGCCGCGCAGAGTATGTGTTAAGAACATGCAACTATTGATCATTATGTTTAGTGAATTCCTCATTATTAGATAGCGTAACACCATTTGGTTAATCCATTTTGCTATAGGTGGATGATGGCGACGACGTTACTAAATATCAAACGTTTTGAATAAGAATTGTAGGCCTACGATGAATACCACATCTGTGGTATATCTGTTTCCAACCATTTGGCAAGCATTAACACATCATGTTTAAAGGTGACCTTATCCATCCTAACTTTATACTGCAACTAGGTTGAATAATACATTTACGCACACATTACGCTCCCTGTTGAGGTGGGTCTAGTTCTACCCCACAGCTGAATTCGCTTCTCACATTGTCCTTCCTCTGATAGATGAGCGAATAAATATTAAACGCATACAAAAAGCAGACCTGTAACTTTCCGAGAAAGGATCAGTGTAGGCTACCCTTTAAAATAAAGGAATGAAGCACTACATTTTCCAAATAGACAAACTATCCAACCACATTTGAAGTTTGTTGGTTCTGAATCATCGGCTATATTAGGTTATGGGAATTGTAACAATTGGTTTTACATGACATGGATCACGGGCTGTTGTGTTCATCACAAATACTTTGTAAAGAGCAATAGTACAAAATATATCACCGTTCATATAGTGCGATGTCTTCGCAAAAACGATGTTATAGGCCTGCTGTGAAGTTACGATTTGACTTCATCATCCTCAATTTGAACGATAAATGAACGTTCGTCCGGTGATGGGCGTTTAACTGGCGCATTATATTTTATAATGAATTAGAGCAAAATACATTTCAGCTAAGCTTCTTTTCTACTCTGATTCTTCAATGTCCACACACTCACCCTAATTTAATTGCGGCTAATTCTTTTAGATAATTTTTGATCCAGCAACCCCTTTTTTATTAGGCATACTTTTTCCATAGATTAAACGCGATAAATAGGAATTTAGGTGATTAGGTTTGGGAGGCATGGTGTAAACAAAGCCGCGTCGACTCCAAAGTGAACTTCACTAATTGCCAACTTGTCACCAGAGGCGTTCTACCGTCCATGCAGGTGGATTAGGACTGATCCCACTATCGTTAGACCCACTAGAATATTGCGTGATGCCAGCGGGTTAGGCCTACTACCAATCTATTCATTTTTTGCTTAACGGTATAGGCCAGGCCTCGATATTTGGGTTTGACGCTGTATTCCCAGTAACCTACTTCTGAAACGTGCGTCCCTGCATCCTTCATGGGCCACACATCTATCTTTAACGAAAACCTTATTGACGTGCATTTTACAAACGTTGCAACACATTAAATTGCATTCATCCGTTAAACAAGTGATTATATTCAATCGTAGCGTATCATATGCCATAAAAGTTGCACTTACTTCCTGACGCCGTGTGACACAAGACTCCGCGTTCGGTCCCATCGATCAGAAATCGTCCCGTGCGGCAGGAGAGCGACGTTCCCCTTCGAAATATCCAGCGTTTTACGGCCATCACTTTAAAGTTGCCGCCAACATGTGAGTGGCCCTAAAGTTACGCGAGCTTCACTGGCCCTGTGCAAAAGGAGCCGCTGAGCATACTCCGAGCACACGACCGGCGAGGAGAAGACGAGGGCGGGAGGGGAGAGCCGCATATGGAAGAGAGAACTTTCCCATAACGTCTACTACTACAGCACCAAAAAAAGAAAGTGCACCGTTTAGCTCCCAGAGTCTGGAATAGTTTTTTCTCTCCCTTTCTTTTTTTCTCTCTCTCACCCAGTGGCGATGATGGACGAGGAGGGTGTGTGTGTATGTGTGTGTGTGTGTGTGTGTGTGGGGAGGGGGGGGGGGGGGGGGGGGGGGGGGGGTGGAGGAGGAGGAGGATGTAAAGTCCATCCTTCTATGTGTAAGAGAGGACGTGCTCTGCAATTCAAACAAGTTCCCTCCGCTCTTTTGTTGGGCCGTGAACTGAGGAGGCATTGTTCGGGACTTGGCTCGGTCCCTCTGCCTTCCCCTGACCAGGTTACGAGGTGCATGCCGCGGCTGGGTTTCAGACCTGGGCTCCAGGTGTGTCCTGCTTTGGCGCGCCGTGACCAACCGGGACGTCTTTATCGTTTACAGAATAATACACTTCTATCAATGGATTACAGATGCACATAAAGCCTATTAAACAAGCTTTCACATGTACAGTGTGCTTTCGTTTTGTATGATCACCTTGTTCCAAAAACTAAAAAAAAACTACATTTCAGACATCTCTCTCTCTCTCTCTCTCTCTCTCTCTCTCTCTCTCTCTCTCTCTCTCTCTCTCTCTCTCTCTCTCTCTCTCTCTCTCTCTCTCTCTCTCTCTATTTCCTTCCCTCTTTCTCCATCTCTGTCTCTGTCTCTCTCATTCCTCTCTAAAGAGAGGGATGGTTCACACACACACACACACACACACACACACACACACACACACACACACACACACACACACACACACACACACACACACACACACACGCACACGTACGCACACACACGCGCGCGCGCACGCACGTGCAGTGCTCATAAAGAAAAGTTACCCTTCTCGTATGTAAGATGAGTTTGTGACGTCATAAGTCCTATCATATTATATCATATTATATATTTTTAATATTATATTAAAGAACCATGAGTTTTAAGAGGAACGTACGTCGTGAGTTCCTCTTACAAATACCGGATCGGCTAATTACAGGCGTGTCCATTAAGCACGACCGGATTCACGTTGTATTCTAACAACGGGGGCACGTTCAGTGACGTAGACAAGCAGAGCGGCTACGTGCGGCCATATTTAAATACATCAAGGCAATTAGCTCATCAAAATATGCAAATCTGGTTGATATAGTCCGCGTGGCCCAGTCGGATTAATTCCCCCCTCGGCAGCGCGTTGGTATTTGATTGTCGTTTAGAAAGACAGCAAAGGCTTGCATGATTCAACGACAAAAAAAGATGCTCCAGACTCGAACGTTGAAAAGATGAAGAACAAGCAGAAGAACGAGAACAAGAAGAAGAAGTAGAAGAAGAAGAGAAAGAAGAAGAAGAAGAAGGAGAAGAACGGCGACATGAAAAGAGGGTACGGGAGCTTCGGAGCGGAAAATCGCCCATGCGTAATGAGACGAGGCGAACCGCCATTCCCAATGCTACGACGCTGTTGGCTCTGGTGTGTGCGTTATTTTTAAATATTGATGCATATTCATTGTATATGTATGTATCCTAGTCATATTTGCGCCGCTATGGTGATTTATATCATCCAACCTAGGTTTACGGTCTCAGTGACATATAGGCCTATGTATGCGATTTTAAATTTCACATTTACATTCATTTTCAATTTCGGAGTATGCATTTCACAAAAGCCAAAAGGTAAATATTATAGGCCTAAATATTCCAAACATCTACATGGCTTAGACTGCTGCTGAATACGTTATAGGCTTCTGCATGCATGAACAAAGAGGTCTGGTGGGCAAACAATAGAGCGAATGGTTTGTTAGCACTGATGCATATTCTTTTGTTTTATTGGCGAGCCCAAATTTGATCACTTTGAATTAATCACGCGACATTTTGACGGCAATTAAAGGAGTAAAGTATTTAGGCCAATTCGTTAGAAATGGAACGCAGCCCCTGATTAACAGTTGCGCTCAGTGTCTAATTGGTAACCTAGTTGGGCACGTGCACAGCGGACACGCACGCAGGCATGTGCGCAGAGAGGCGATCCGTTTCGGTCTTATCCAAACAGCAAGTCTAACCTGGATTTCTACAGGCATAACTGCAATTGTCTGACTGTTTCTAAATGGGCATCTACAGCACCTAATCTAACAATTTAAACGTCAAAAACTTAAAAAATAACATTAACTTACCCTTCATTCAAACAACCACGTTTTAAGTCATGGATTTTGCGATTATCATTTTTGTTGGCGAGTGAAAATGAAAGTAAAATGAAAGATGCATGTGCGGAAGCAAACTTACGGTAGCGTCCAGACCAATCCGGGTGCTATGTAGAGGATGTCCTCCTCCTCCTCCTGCTCATCATGTGAACCCTGCTCATGAACTGCTCACCCAACACAAGTGGTCGGATGGCTCTAATGCGTAAAGGTGTTTTTTTTTAAGGAACATTGCTGCAGATTGCAAAGACATACTACACACTCGTGTCTTGGTCATTATCAGTTCAGATTTTTGCAAAACGATTCAAAGAATGCGACGAGGAGTCAATAGTTGAACATCGTTTGATTCCAACGTCCGCGCATTTGAATGTTGCAGACGAGTGACACACGTCGGCAGCGGCCTGTCACTGTATTGAGAGGCAAGCAGATAACTCTTGACATCGCTTCACGTGGATGGGAGTGTTGTTTCATGATCAGGGACTCGCCTGGGGATCGATTGTAAAATCTATATTTCAAGTCTGAAACTATAGTGACATCCCATGGTAAAGGCAATCCTACCCGTTCTGTTATATACGAGGAGTGAACATATATTCATTTTAAATGATTCACTCTTTAAGGATTGTATTTTTCGTATAATTAAGGTGCTTTTCTAACAATCAATTATGTTAATCTATCATTATTATACGATTTCTCCGAACATCAATGCATTTCAAAAAAGTGCATTTAATCGGTGTCAATTTAATTCAATAGTTTTAACTCTAATAAACAGAATGCTCCCAGACATGGTTTGGATAATTTGTAGTCTATTCCATGTTATTTGAAAATATCTAGGCCTACAGCCTGTTAATTACAGCAGTAACCGTCAAACATTAGTGAGGCTTTGTTTAAAAGGGCGCTCAAAGCTTTCCAAATGTTGACGTTACATGATAGGCATCAAAAGTATTGCTTCAGTTGCTACGCCATATAGTCCACTGCTAGGCCTAATACTACAAGTAGGCCTACAAGGCCTACTCCTAGGTACTACTTAATTATCATAATTATATGCCATAGCCCAAACCCTATGCTTCAAACAAACAATAACAGCAGTGTTAGATAAATGCACACATAATTAAATACACACATCTCTTGATTTATCTAGATTTTTTCATTAAAATTTGATGCAGGGTGGTACTTTGACATTGACTATGAATGTGGGCGTGCAGAAAGTGTCCTGTAGGCCCATCGTAGCAGACCAATTAGAGTGCGTGTAGCGCCGAGGTGGGCGGGGCAGCGACCTAAGTAGATTTCAGGCAGCTGCAGTCCATCAACGACTTAGGTGTACAAATGCTTCCATCTAGTGGCCATTTGATAGAATTAACCTAATGGACACGGCCAGCGAGGCCAACGAAGTTCAAGTTTATATGAATGATATGGGCCTACCTCCATCACGTCGTTGTCTAAATAAAATGTTTGAATAACGTTTGAATATTATTTTTCTGCTTTTATTTCTCCAAAACACCCTATGATTTTAGGTTCACTTATTTTGGCCTATGCGTCGATGAGGACTTAATGTATCAGGTAGGCCTGCTGCCTCGTTTTGAACCACGTTGCCTTTCGAATAGCTTAGGTTTCCCCTATTTTTCTGTAAATAGTTTTTGCCTTGGTTTTAGAGATATCATCTATGAAAAGCCCTGAACCGTGTTCCCCTTTTCATTTATCCGTTCTTAATCCATCGTTTATTTGACCGTCAGCATGTGATCTTCAGCCTGGTTGATCGTCAGTGTGACGTGACTTTAAAAGCAACCTATTTCGGCTATAGGCAATCAAGCGAGAGTTCAATCAGCTTCTTTTTCATTAGTCCTCGTTTACATTGAGGCTGAGCGAAACGCACGACCGGGTATAGGCCTATGCGTTTATTTCAACGCAGCTTTACAATGGATAAATACATCTACAAATTCGCCTAATTAGGCCTAATGTGTTAATACCGCAGAGGGGTACCTATCTGCCTTCATATAGGAGGACGTGTCGAGGCTGTTGGAAACTTGTGGACGTTATTTTTAACGATCATGCAACATTTTGTCCAAATAGCTTAGGCTACTTGCTACACATTTAGGCCTATTTTACTGTTTAATTTAACAATAATTTAAGAATAACACGGATATTGAAACAGTTATAGTGGTCCCACAAGTCACTCAGGCTCAAGGCCGAAATGTGTTTGAATAAAATGCAACGTGGTTTATAGGGAAAACAAAACCATATTTTAAATGTATTCTCTCTTGATAAAGTAGACCTGCGTATTATCGAAAATCTGAAAGAGATTTCTGTCTAAACGAACATCTCTCAAAAATGGTTTCAGCGATTAATTACATCGTTGAATGAATAATGGATAAATAATAGAATACTATCACATACAAAATACATGAAAATATGAATCAAAACTGAATACAAATAATAATAAACAATACAGTACAATTTTAAAATAACCCCCCAAAATCGAATGATTGACTCCCTATAAATTGGGGAACCAAATCGACTATATCTAAACGAACCCTATGGGATGAGACTATAAAAAACATGCAGGCCTACTTTCAATATCACACTACGTGTAATATGGAATAGTCAAATATACGAGTTTTTTAAAGTACTTGCCTTAAGTGTGTGGATTATTAATTGCAGTCTACAGGCTAATTACCCTGGCGTCCGTTACCGAAAGGAAATTTCTGACCTGAAATATCATGGAATAAAAAACAAACACCCATGCAATTACGGTCCATTAGGAATTGTTTCCATTTTGTATTATACTTGATTGTCATTTAACTTGAATCACATCTGTCGCTTGCTATGTATGACCTCCCAATTCCCCTGTACTCTGAGATAAGCTTTGCATTTAAATGTCAAATGTCTGCATTATGTATGCTTATGATGCATTGTCATTTTGGGATTTATTAAAGGTGGAAGGAACCGTGATACAAATGTTGTTGTTATTTCAATGCTTTGAATTTCATACTCTCTAAATCTCAGCTATTTTTCATGTCATGGTATCAAAGGTTACCATATATTGTACATTTGGTTTTTACACACAATTTATTATTCATATTAAATCATGTACATATAAAGAGCAGATCTTTCCTTAATTTTTCTTTCCATTTTTCTATCTGCTTTTCCACGTTGCTTCGAAGTGTACACTGAAGGTCAAACACAATGAAATCAGTCATATCAGGCTAACAGAAACCAGAACTTTGCTGAAATGTTTGCAAAGCAAAAACAACGTTTGCCCTTGGGCAGAGGATACTTGTGATTAATTATATATGTTTACGCATGAAGAGAAAAGTTCCTTAAGAGTTAGGGATAGGGTAGTATGTAATAAGCCTAATGTGGTGACAATGAAATCCAACTTATACCACTTATATAAAGGTGTATGTCTCCAGCCCCTGCTATGGTAATACTCAATCTCTAACAATCCAAGATGTAAACATATTGATTAGGAAGTCCATTATCATATTCCCTTTGTTACACCTATCAACACAATGGGTGCTATGGTAACTGATTTTGGAGTCCATGCAGTGGTTTAATATCGCATGGATATGAATGTGCAGTCCTCCCTCTTGCACTAACTTCACTAAATGTCATGTAGGTGGACCATTCTAAAGTTACTGAAAGTTGCTACATGTGTTTATGCTTTGATAAAGGGTCACTAGGGACGAAGTTATTGACAAAGGAGGACACAAGAAAGATTTCCCTTTAAGAACATACGTTTGACGCACTGTGGCCAGTGATATCTGTTATCCTTTAAAAATCACATTCATTTGGCATGTTGATTTCATCATCATTACATGCATGGCAGTGTGAAGTCTGATTAATAAATGTGCACAATCCAATACGTCTTTCAAATAACGTGGGCGATGAAAACAAGAAGGGAACCATGGACATGTAAACATTTCATCAAGTGACCATCAAGAAGAAACTGAATGTCCAAACCGTTGTACATTTGAGCAAATTCTTTTATTATTTTTTTGTTTCAATGCTTTGCAAATAACCATAAATGAATGTGAAAATAAAACTTGAGTTTACAACACAGAAAATGCCACTGGCTTTGGTTTCTCCACACATATGCTGCCTGAAATATCATGATTTTTTTTTCTCAAACTTTAGTATTGAATTAAAAAAGAGAGAGAGAGAGAGAGAAAGAGATAGAGAAAGATAGAGGAAACACTGAGAGGCTCTGCCCCTGTTTCTGACTACACAGACTGTATACAGTAACGACATCGTGAACCTGCATGAAATATGCACATAGAAATTCCATAACACTCAAGTGACAGCAGATCGGGAGGCAGAGTTATGTGGCTAGTCTCGTTGTTTGAAAAAGAGCAAAATCAAAACAGCTATTTGTCTGAAATAAAACCACTGGGCTTCTCCCATACCAGCATGATTGTTTTTTTCTTCCTTCGGTATTTAGTTTTAAAATGTCAGTGACTTTCGGTAAAATGACACGGAACCCTGTTTCGAAAGATGGATTCTAAGGAGGTGTTACATTGTCAGGGGTTTGTTTTCTGATCTCAAAGTTACGTTTTTAGAGTCTGTGAAGTCTTGAACTCAAAATGGTTGCTGGAAAAATACATAAAAAAACAAAATAAACACCAGGTTATAAACGATCATTAACATAAGGCCCGACTTGCGGGCTTCAGTAAGGAGGGACTGAGGATCGATAATAATAATAACAATAATAATAATAATATTTGTCAATATGACAACCGTGTGTCAAGGTGTGACTTGTTTCCTCCTTAGCTCCAGTCTCCAAACATTTTTCCACTTCAAGGTTTTTTTTCATTTCCACGTGGACATGTGTCTTTCCTCATCTCCACAAAACACTGGCAATGGTTTCCAGCTGGCTTGACAAGGTCAGACTAATTAAAGACCTGAACAGCAGTGTTCAGAGCTAAACTCAAAACAAACCAGACGCTATGTGCATTGGCACATACAAAACTCCACTAAGAAAACAACAAAAACAAAACAAAAACAAAAAAAAAAATCATTATTATATATATTTATATATTAGAAAGCTATACACAAGCATGTTAATTTCACAGATTTTTTTTTTAAAGATTCTTAATATTACCGTTATTATATATAATTAGAAATACACGTTTAAAAACAAACCTCTACAAAGAGAAAACAGTTCAGCAAAGCATTGTATCCAGTCTGTTATCATGGCTTAGGGTTTAAAAACCCATTAATTTCCCCCCATCATGTTGAACTATCCGTCTCCTATTAGCAAAGCTATCAAAAAACACATTCTGGCTTATAGAAACTACAAAAAGCCACAAAAATGCTTTGCATTGTATTCCTTCCATATGAAAATATAAGCAAGTGTATCGTACAATTTTTTTCAACTTTTTTTTTTGTTTGTTTTGTTTTGTTTATTAATACTGAATAGTTAATAGAAGACCCAGAGTATCCCCGGTTATACTTAATGTAGCTCTAGATCAAAGGGTGGTCCTGGCGCCATTAGATTCTCTAAAACCGAGCAGTAGCTCCTCAAACTGGCTCCATACGCGTCTACC
The DNA here is from genome assembly GCF_902167405.1 of Gadus morhua. Classification (NCBI taxonomy): domain Eukaryota; kingdom Metazoa; phylum Chordata; class Actinopteri; order Gadiformes; family Gadidae; genus Gadus; species Gadus morhua. The sequence continues at coordinate 11,955,747 of NC_044053.1, forward strand.
ACTGGGTCCAATCTGTTTACCTGTACAATCCTTCAAATGTTGCATAATAGCTTTTCGTTTAGTGAGTAAATAAATTTTGTTAATGTCTGGCAACCTTTGACCCCCGGCCTTTCCTCCCCGCCCCCTGATGCTCTATTTACATAAATACGTTGAACCTGCAACATGACATCATCTAAGGTTAACACACATTTTTGCAAGGGAGAACGGCAGAGAATGTATATATATAGCAATGAAACTGACACTGTACACTGTCTGGTTGTCCAACTCAAGTGCTAAGGTGTTCTTTGCTCCAACACTCACACACACACACACACACACACACACACACACACACACTCATATTTTTTTTATCTTTTTCTTTTCTTCCTTTTTTGTCTAGTCACTGGTATATCGCTGAGGCAAATTGTATGTATTTTTTTTTTTACAAAACAGAGTACCTGGCATTTTTTTGTTTATTTGTTGATATGCATATATGTACACATACACACACAAACGTGTAAAGATATATATGCATATGAAATCGTTTTTTTCAACACACAACACGATGTATGCATAGTTCCCCCCGATAAAATGATGCCCTGATCCGAACCCTTTTCCCTCCCTAACCCTGATTATATCACCCCGCTTGTTTATATCATATGTTAAGCACACACACACTCAGCAAAAAATAAAAAATAAAAGAACAAATAAAAGAATAAAATAAAAAAAATACTACGATATTTCAGGAAAATGGCTACTATTTTTGTCTTCCCTTTCGGCGGCAATGAGACAAAGAGGAGGGAGAGAGAGAGAGAGAGAGAGAGAGAGAGAGAGAGAGAGAGAGAGAGAGAGAGAGAGAGAGAGAGAGGGGGACACTGCAGTGGGGGTCCCAGGGGTGTTCGATTGACCGCTGAAATACGACTAAAAGTAAGAGACGGTGGTGGTGGGGGGCTGGTGGGTGGGTGGTGGGTCTCTGGGAGTGTCTGGGTTGCTGCGTTTCTTTGGGGCTTCGGGGTCGACTCTGACGGGGGGGCAGTGGTGAGGGGGTAGGTCTGGGGATAGGAGGGGGGAGGTTCTTCAGGGACCACGTGGGGACAGGGGGGGTATCCATCATGTGGCCCAGCCCTCCGACAGGCGCACGCGCTTGATGGAGGGGCTCTCGCGCTCGTCCATGTTGGGCCTCGCCAGCCCCAGGGGCGAGTGGAAGTCGTTGCGGTGGTCGTCCCGGTCGCTGCCCTCGTGGGAGCTGCTGCAGCTGCTCAGGCTGTCCACGGGGGAGCGGCCAGAGTCCTGGCGGGACGAGGGGAGGTTCTGCTGCTGGGGCGGCATGCCGCCGCCGTAGCCGCCCGTGCTGCTGGTGCGATCCCGCGGAGGGGACACGGGCTCGGACTTGATGTGCAGGCTCTGGGCGGAGGGCAGCGACAGATTGGAGCCCTGACACAAGTGGGAGCTAGCGCAGTTTCTGCAGGAGGGAAACACATAAAGGGGGAGGCAACAAAAGGGGATGGGGAGAGGGTTATAGAGGAAGAAACTGGGATTTTGCAGACTGGTTTGTGGCTTATATGAACCGGCATGCTGTTCTAGGCATGCATAGTGAATGCACCGCGGACGCACGCAATGCATGCCAACTAGTTTACAACAAGATGTCAGCAGCAGGCGCAGAACATACAAGGGGTAACACCTTACATTAAGGGGACATTACTGAATAATTAACATTAGTTATTTAGCCTTAGCATAGGGTTTAGGATTGGGGTTAGGGGTAGAGGGTGATAAATAATAAAATTAATACCTTAGTCAATATGAACACCATTACTCAAATGATTACTTGACCATTGGCTCGCTTTTAATCAACTGTTAATGGGATTTACAGCTTTAACTTGAAGGTACAGCTTTATCAATGAAGGTTTAATTATTGCACCCTTATTGTCGTGTGCTGCCATCGCACGATGCGCTTCACATAGGACAAGACGAGGTGTCTGGCAGTCAGGGGTGGACAGTACTCACCCTAGCTGGCCCAGGCTGGCTGAATGCTGCATGTTCTGGATGTGCTGCTGCTGCCAGCCGCTCATGGAGCCCAGGTGAAGGGAGCTGCCACTGTTGAAGCCAGACAGGGAGGACAGATCTGCACTATTCAGGGAATATTCTGTACAAACACACAAAGGGGGAGTGAGAGAGAGAGAGAGAGAGATGTGTAAGTTAATGTTGGTAAGTTAAAAACAAACTCAAACAAAAGCTTCTCAGTTGCAAAATATTCAATGTATCAAAGGGCATTTTATATCAACATGTTGCACTAGCACCCTCTAGTGTACGCTTTGGAGTGCACTTGAATAAGACAAGGTTTCCCAGGCAACCTGTCTATCTGAATAGCTCAAATGGCGATGTCCATTTATGTTATCTTTTTATTTAACACAAATAACATTGTGAGATAGGAAATAAAGTATGTAGACTAATTCTCAGATTTGCTGAATACTAAA